>NW_004457442.1:176916-359719 GCF_000313135.1 Acanthamoeba castellanii str. Neff
TGAGGTATGAGACTACTGTGCATCACACCTGCACTCACTAATGGCGTTCACTCTGCAGGGTTTTGACCTTGCCGTCCTTCCTTCCTGCGACGCGCTACGCCGCAAGTTCACCGTCGCTCAGCTACGGGCAATTGCCCAAGCTTTTGGGCTCATCGATCAGGCTACCTTCCACACACGCAAGCAGCCCTACCTCCAACTCCTCTGGCCGCTCATCCAGCGGGAACAGCGCCTCTACACCCCTGCTGCTTCCTCCCCACCTCTACCCCCTATTCCCTCACCCCCTTCCTCTCCGCCTCCCTCCGCTGCTCTATCAATAGCGCACAGGCTGGCAGCACTCCATGCTCACTTGAAGGAGCAGCGGAAGAGGCAGAGCTGCAACAGACAAGCTGTCCTCACGCATCAGCCACCTGTCCAGAGACAGTCTGCAACTCGTTCACACTCTCATAAATAAACTGCCAACTTGCTATCAAGTATGTAGTGTATAGGCTGTCGTAGGAGAGGGAGGCGAAGACGTAGGGCGAGGCCTCGCAGCAGCCGTTGGCGAGCAAGAATCATGCTCCGGAAACGGCGGACCGAAGTTGGCCGGGGAAGATGAGGCTCGTGTGACCACAAGAGTTGCACGGCCCACCTGTACCCTGCATGACTAGTCGGGCGACAGCCTTTGGGTTGGTGAGCGCCCATCTAACTCTTCTAAAAGATGGCGCGTACCAGCCACTGGGCCAGCGGATGAGTTCGGCACCACCGGACTTTGGCGCGGCGAGCGTCCAGATCGAACACGGCCGCACGAAAGCGCCCATCGCGTGCGGTCACGGATAGCCCCACGCCACCGCGTACACGCTCTCCTCGTGCGCATCGTAGCTCTTGATCAGATACTCCTCCCTCCCTCTGCACCGCCCACATGTGAGCATGTCGTGTCGTGTGCGGTGGCGCGTGTAGTGTCGTGTGGTGTGGTGTGTACCAAAACTTGACGTAGCAGTCGTCACCGCCGGTGGGGATGAGGTAGAGCTTGTTCGGGTTGTAGTCCAGTGCTCGCACACCGACCTGATGTCTGTAAAAAGTCTGCAACCAACAGACACAAATAAACTGTGCTGGCCACGTTTCCACGGTTCCATGGTTGCTTCTCCTCCTTTTCTTCCTCTTCTCCTCCTGATCACCGCCAGTTGAAAGAACCCAACGCGTCTCTCGACTTGCTCTTTCGCTCCTGCTCCTCCCTCATCGCTCTACCCCGCATGCACAACCTTCGCGCACCACAGGAGCGGCATCGCTCCTGCATGCTCTCGGGCTTCACTGTCAGTGACGCTCGCGGCCTACCCCCTCCTCCACCGGTCCCGGAACCCCCGTCCATCCTCATTGCCGACCTCTGCCATGAGCGAGAGGTACTGGCAACCGACCTTCGAGCAGCACGCCTGCACCTCAAGCAGGCGCACGAGGCCCTCGGGCGCAGCATCGGCGCCTCAATCCTCGCCGAGATACGCCCCACCTACTCTCTCACACCACCCGATCTTCACTTCGCCTGTGGTCAGCACTTCTTTGACACCTTCACCAAAGGCTGGACGACCTACTCTCCAGCACGCCTTCGCTGTGGATATGATTCGTACCGCCTCTGCACCTCTCTGCCGCTCTTTCTCACGCAGCTGCCGGGCTGGGATCTCAGTCGTCAGTTCTCTGACGACTGCGATAACCCAATCACCTACCGGCTGACCGCCTCTCCAGCACATCCTATCTACGCTCTTTACTCTCCTCTGTTCGCCCGTATGTCTCTCAGCTTCCACTACCTCCCTGACCCTCTCCCTCCCCTCTTCATCCCCCGCTATCGCTCCGGTTCAACTCGCAAGCGCCTGCTTTTCTACTCTGCGCACGCTCCTCGCCCCAAGCGGCAACGGAGGCAGCAGCTCCTTCCTCCCCTCACACCCTCACCACTAGACACACTGCCCACACCACAATAAAAAGAACGTGTCCCGCACGCTCTAGTGCCTTGTCCACATTTTGTCCACCCATTTTTGTGTCTGCAGTTGTGCTCACTACGAGACATGGACCAGGGAGATCTCGGGGCGTACCGTTTACAAACTGCGGTGGCTTGGCACAGGGCACGCACATCGTGCCGGGCCAAGTGGCAAAAGATGGCCAGCAGTACTTCGTCGGGCAGCACCTGGCCCACCACCTTGCTCTCGCTGCCCCTCATTTATTTTTTATCTATTGTTTTCAATCATTTTGAAATCGCTGGCCGGAAAATACCGGGCAGGAGAAGTCGGGTAAAATCGTGGCAAGGGCGTGGACAAACACGCAAGTCTGAGCTGGAGTGGCTGGGCAGATTGCGTGGCGAGAGATTTTTCTAGATAACAAAGAGATCGTAGAGGTCACACACGCGAGTAAGAGAGAAATGATGGAATCCCGCTTTAGTGCCCCCATGCCTGCCGAGTACGGCCCGCGCACGCAACACGGCCGAGGATGGTCTCCCTACACCGACAATGGAGGGTAAGTACACATTTGCTGAAATTGATCAACCGCACGCCAGATCGTCAACATCACAGTCCAAATAAAGCGCAGTGGCTGGATGTGAAGCTAATCGTGGGAATGCACACATTCAGCACCACCCTCGCCCTCCACGGTAAGGACTTTTGCGTGGTGGCCGCCGACACTCGCCTCAGCACGGGCTACTCCATCCATTCCAGGGAGGCGCGCAAGGTCCTCAAATTGTACGTCCCCCCACCACACGATCCCAATCGCTACGATCAATGAGGCCTCGATGCGATCGCTCGCTCACTGGCATCCACGCCACCACCAGGACGGACAAGTGCGTCATCGCCACGGCGGGCATGCAAGCTGACCAGCTTGCGCTTCACAAGCTGCTGCAGACCCGCCTGCAGTGGTACGAGCACCAGCACAGGAAGCCCATGAGCACTCCCGCCATCGCGCAGATGCTCGCCACCATCCTCTACAGCAAGCGCTTCTTCCCCTTCTACACCTTCAACGTGCTCGGCGGCGTCGACGACAACGGTGCCATTTCCCTATTTCTCCCTACGCGTCTGTGCCATCGCAATGACACTCACTGTGTGTGTCGTGCCGTGCCGTGTGCCGTGTCGGGTGTCATCAGGTGTTGGATGTGTGTACAGCTACGATGCCGTGGGTTCGTTCGAGCGTGTCAAGTACTCTTCGTCGGGTACCGGCAACCAGCTCGTGCAGCCTCTGCTCGACAACCAGATCGGATGGAAGGACCAGAGGGCGACCAAGACCAAGCCCGAGCTGAACGTGGAGGAGACGGTGGACTTTGTGCGGGACATCTTCACCTCGGCCGGCGAGAGGGACATCTACACGGGCGACTACGTGCTCATCGCCGTCATCGACAAGGACGGCGTCAAGGAGATGAAGTTTGATCTCAAGCAGGATTAAGTTGACCTGTTCTTCCCTCTGTCTCTCCACCCAAACACCTATCAGCCAATTTAAAGATGTCGTTGACGAAGAACAACATGTTTATACAAATACAACTCCTGTTCTTCTACACTGCCTCATGCAGGTGGCACCCAACAAAGAATAATGTTGGTTGGGCAAGCTTCCCGTTCCCAGTTCGAGAAAGAAGAAGAGACATGAAGCAACCAAGAAGAAGAAGAACGTGTTGTATTGGAATGCGCGCTCTGCTCATCTTTATGAGGTGGACCACCCAAAATCTATCTGTAGTGTACACCTGAACCTTGTTGTGATCTTTCTCCTTTCTCTCTTCTTCAGCCTCCCGCCCCAGTAGGCTGGCTTCTTGCTGCTCTTGCTGCTGCTGTTGGTGTGGTTGTAGTGCTCTTCTCGGTCGATTACGACGTCGTCGTTCCGCCGCCGGCCGCGACCATCCGCCTTCTTTCTTCGTCGTTGTTGATTCCTTCTTCTTCTCCTTCACTTCTTTTCTTAGCTCACCTCTCCTCCGTCGAGGGAGCCGGAGAGGAAGACGGCGACGAAGAGATGACGGTCGGGTTGGCGGCAGTGGCGGGCGCGGGAGCGGCAGCGGACGAGTCCTGCTCCTTCTTGGGGCCGTCGTGGAGGCCGATGTCGCCCAGCTGCTGCTGCATCTCGGCGTACTTCTGCTGCGGGAAGGCCTGTTCGAGGGCCGACACGACGAACGTGCGCAGGTACTTGAGCTGGTCCTTGACGAGCTGGTTCTCGGTGACGAGCACGTCGACCTTGGCCATGAGCGCGATGTTCTTGTTCGTCACCTCGGCCACCTTGTTCTCCAGGTCAGAGATGTACTGCTTCTGACGCTGTAGTGTGGAAGGAAGATAGAGATGTCAGAACACGCGGCTTCCGAAGAAAGAAGAAGGTCTTCTCTGTGCCGAACCTTACGGAAGAGCTGAGCGGCCTGCCTGTTCTTGACCAGGCGCTTCTGCCTCTTGTTGGTGGGCTCCTCGCCGCCGTAGTAGTCGTCTTCGCCCTGGTCGCCGCAGCCGCCGCTGGGCGGGGAGTCGACGTAGAGGGACTGCGACGACATGGAGAGCGAGGAGGAGGGGCGCATCGAGGCGCTGGTGGTGGGCTGGGGCGCGGGCGCCATCGGCATCAACGGGGCCTTGCCCTGCTGGGCCTGGGGCTGGGCCTGCTGCTGCTGCATGGGAAGCAGCTGCTGGACTTGGGCCTGCGCCTGCTGCTGCTGGGCCTGGGGCTGCCTGGCCTTGGCGGCAGCCTCGAGCTTCCTCTTGGCCGCCAGCTTGGGGTTCCTCCTCACGCCCGCACCCTGGCTCTGAGCCACTTGCATCAAAGGCGCCTGGGACTGCATGACTACAGTTTTTGTGTTCGGGGTAAGAATCGGTCGTCTACATTAGCCTAACGATCATCCCCCGCTCCATCTAGAAAGCTAATTGGAAAGAAGTCGGAAAGAATTAAAATGATATGCGTACCATTGTCGCCCAAATGCTGGAGGGGGAGGCTAATGTCGATGGGGAAGTCAGGGTTGAGGAAGGGCGAGAAGAAATCCTCCGTGCCCAGACCAGCATCGAGGAACGACGTGGCCTCGAACGAATCGAGCGCGGAGAAGCCCTTGGGGGCGCCCACGCCTCGGGTCCCAGCCCCGAGCTGCTGGGGCGCGCCATACGAAAGGCCGGGGGCGGGCGAGTACGGGGCGGCGTTCATGAAATCGGCGGCAGATGGGATGTGGCGGTGCATGATATGATATAGAGGAGGTGGCGGAGGCTGGGGCTCGCACACGGAGCTGTGTGGCTTATGAGTAGAGAAAGGAGAAGATAAGAAACATGGTCCTCGGCCTGGAAGTCATTCCCCCGCTGGCCCAGACTATCGAAATTTCGAAAACGTTTGTAGTTCTCGGCTAAGGCCCTGATTGGCGGGCGATAGCGAGTGGTGCGGGCTATTCCTTGATCCCACAAGAACTCGACATAGTCCAAGCCAAGTGAGTATGTGGATGCTTGGAGGTACTCGGACGAAGCTCTGGTGGGAAAATATGGTAAACTGCTCGATGCTGGTTGGCGCATTGTTGCACAACGGAGATGTGCGCCGATGGGAAGCGAATGTGCGGGCGAAAGGTTCTGGGTCGCCACCCAATGGCAAACCTCCCGTCTGCAATATCGACCACCAACAGAAGCGCCTGCTGGGATTCTCCCACGAACCCGCACCTGGTGGTAGGGTTCACGCCTTCGCCATTGGTGGCCCATATTCTTATCGCCCGTTGCGTACATACCTCAGTTTACACACCAACCAGCAGTTCGTTGCACTCGGGGTACACCACCGGCCAGCGGCGCCCGAACACAGCTTTGATGCGGTGCTGGTGCGCTCGAGTAAGATCTCAAGTAGCCGAGTGAGGTCTGATGTTGCAGCCTCTTGTTGCTGGCCTTTAGATTCTCTGGTGGCTGTAGAGTACCACACCATCGGGATTGACCTCTTCACGATCGATCATCACTGTCGCAGATCTGTGTCAGCGCTGGCCGGTCGAAGGTGCTGTGATTCTGGAGAGCAAGAGGGGGAGCGGTAGTAAGGCGAAAAGGACGATTGCTTGTGGACGCCTGGCCAGTGTTGCTTCTTTTGCCTGCTCTCACCTTTTTATTCTCACCCCCTGTGTTGTCACTTATGACAAACCAGCTTGCTGACGCACAATGATCTGGATGGAGACAACAGTGTTTTTACGTAGCCCATCGTTCGTCACTGTTGAACCATGGCCACGCCAGGTGAAGTCGTGTGTTGCCATCAACACCTCCCCGTTGTAACAAGCACTTTGGACCTTGCCGTGGTAGTTGCCCGCCAACACCAAATAAAGCCAATCCAAGTTTTTAGTTCCTTGTTTGAATTTCACTTCACCAACGGCCGCATGTGTAGGAGAGCAGCAAACAAGGAGACGCAAGTGATGGAAGCGACGAGCGAGGCGAAGCTGCTTGAGGCCGTGCGGGCGGGTAATGTGCAGCACGTGCAAGAGCTGATCAAGTCGCACCCCGACGCAGTCAAAGCCGCCGACCCCCACGGCTGGTGCCCTCTTCCCCCCAGCAATCAATAAATCAATAAAAAAATAGAATCATTATAATAATTGAAATTTGATGTTTTTTGTAATTATGAAATAAAAATTGGATTAATAAAGAAATAAAAATAAACAACAGGACGGCGTTGATGGTGGCCGTGGAGGGGCGGAACGAAGCGATGGTGAAGCTCTTGCTGGCCGCCGGTGCCGATCCGCACGGTGTGACGGAGAGCGACCGGATGAACGCCCTCCACGTACTCGCCGAACAGGACCATCGCAACCCCGCTTGGCAAGACGTACCGCCACCCCGAACCCGCTCGCACGCACGCACATCACCGCATGCACCACCGCACACGACACGACACGCCACGCACTCAGTTGTGATGGTTCGTGCGCAACGTCAGACGAAGGGAGGAAAAGAGGGCGAGGACGCCTCGGTTGCGTATTCGCCCATCTTCGAGATGCTGGTCAAGGCCGGCGCCGATCCCAATGCAACCAACGCCATGGGCGAGGTGCGCCGCATTTGTCAGTCCTCGTGATGAGCGGCTCGAACTCACCCTGAGCGCGCTGTGTATCGTGTGCCTGGTACGTGTGTTGTCACGTGTGTCGTGGCGTGTGGTGTCACGTGTGTCGTGTTGTGTGCGAATGTGGACACAGGGGGTGCTGCACCTGTTGTGCCTGCGTGGTCACACGGAGGCCGTGCGTTGGCTGCTTTCGCGTAAGTTGTTCAGCGACATCAACGCGACCAACGCGCACGGCGACACCGCCCTGCACTACGGTACACACCTTCTCTCCTCCGCCTCCCCCTCCCCGGCTGAGCCCGAAGAAGGACCCGTTCGCTGTCTGGCCTGACCCAAATGGAAATGGCACGGTACGGTCGGTAGCATCGAGGAAGGGCCACAGACAGATCGTAGACCTCTTGCTGGCCCACGGCGCGTCTCCCGCGCACCAAAGCGAGTTTGGAACCCCGCCCCAGGTACATGACCGACCCTCTTTGCCACCAAGCACAACGGTGGCCCTCACAACACAACACCACTCGACAGGTGGCCGGCGAGTTTCAGCAGAAGGACGTGGCGTCCCTCCTGAGCGGGCTGGCGCGCGATCAAGACGCCGTCGGCATCTGGTCTCTGCCTCCTGTACGCCCTCCTCCTCCTTGTCCTTCACTCGGGAGGCGGCAATCTCACTCGCGCGATCGGGCGCCACACACAGGAGGTCCTGGTGCACCTCCTGTCGTACCTGGGCACCGCAGAGGACCTGTGCGCCGTTTCCATGGTACGCCGTTTCCTTTCCATCGAAAGGCCTTCTTCGATCGAAGACCTGGTGCTCACCGTCACGTGACCCCACAACAACAACAACAACATCGCCGCACGCAGGCATGCCGGGCGTTTGCGGTGGTGGGCAGGGACGAAAGCCTGTGGCGTCCGCTTGGCCACCCCTCCTGGGAACAGCACCACGCCCGCACGTACGTCATAGCACACACGCCCCACCCTTGTGTCGGCATATATTTTGTCTGAATGTGGATGGACGGCAGGGAGGAGGGCTGGAAGGGGGCCTACATGACCTGGCTCCGCGCTGCTGCCAAGCGATACAGGTACCCAAACCACCACCTGAACCCCACGAGCGCCCAACACGTCGGGTTGGGCGTTTCTAGCGCGCGACTTGACACGACCATTGCAATGCCCGCTTTTGCGCGACACAGGAACAAGAACGCAAGTCGGTTCGTGCATGCGCCGGTGGCCCAGGAGGGTCAGCCAGCTCCGACCTACAGCTGCATCGTCAAGATCCTGCTGGCGGGCGATCAGTACGTGCAGTCGTGTGCGTGTGCGTGTGCGTGTGCGTGTGCGTGTGCTGACACGGAACGCTTTTTGTGGTGTCCAGCGGAGTGGGCAAATCGAGCCTTCTGCTGCGCTACGCGGACAACACGTTCTCCGATCAGCACATCTCCACCATCGGAGTCGACTTCAAGATCCACATGTGCGACGTCAGCGGCGAGCTCATCAAGGTACCGCCCCCCCCCCCCAAGCTCCCGACGTCTCTTCGCTCTTCGCTCTTCATTTCCTGTCTCACGCTCTTCCTCGTCGATGCGTCGGTCTGCAGGCCCAAATCTGGGTACGGCCTCTCCCTCTCTGTGCCATGCAAACCTGCGATTCCGCTCACTGACTTATGCGGAATGAATGGAATGTGCAGGACACGGCCGGACCCGAACGTTTCAGGACGATCACTGCGTCCTACTACCGGGGCGCCAACGCCATAGCCATCCCCTACGACATCACCGACAGGGGGTCCTTCGAGGGCGTGTTCCGGTGGTGGGAGGAGAAGCAAAAGTGCGCCGACTCCCCTAACCTCTCGCCTGGGTGACCGCCCTTCTCACACTCACTTTGCGTGTGCGATCACAGGTACGCGCACGAAAATGCCGCGGTGATGCTGGTCGGCTGCAAGCGCGACCTCGCGGACCAGAGGGTGGTCACCGAGGAAGAGGGACGGTACGACTCGGCCTTCGTCATCATCATCATTCCAATCATTTCTGTTAGTATCACTATCACTGTCATTCTTATGTTTGCGTGCGCGGGCTACTCATCAAAACGCGCACGACGCACGACGCACACACGACCGACAGGCTCAGGGCGGCGGAGCTGGGCGTGCTGTTCGCCGAATGCTCGGCCAAGACGGGCGAGGGCGTGCGAAATGCGTTCGACCTGCTGGTGGAGCACGTCGCCGGCGGCTGGCGCACCGTGGGCGGAATGGAGACGCCCGCCTACGTCCCCGCCGAGGCCACGTTCGCCCTCTACTGCGGTCCCGCCGGCGCCGGCGCCGACGCCAGTCCGCTCCAGAAGGCCAAGAAGGAGGCCAAGTGCTGTCTTCAGTAGCAGTTGAGTCCGCTTGTGTGATACAACATATAAATCTACAATCTAGGTCAGTGAGAAGGTGGTGTCATCGTCGTCGGTGGTGGAGTTGGTGATCTCGGCCTCTAGCGTGAGGAGCTGTCGTCTGAACCCGGGATTGACTCGAACGATGTCCCGCAGGGTGGTGACTGTCACACCGCCAAGGAAACGGAAAGAACAGATCAGCCAAACACATCAACGGACACAAAGACGCACGCACCACACGCATCACCGCAAACGCACGAAGAAACAAAAAGGAAAACGAAACGGAAAGAAAAGGGACAGAAAAGAATGGCGTGCGAGAGGGGAACGAGAAAGGGAGATACCGTGAGAATAGGCGGTCTCGAAGTCCCATCGGTTGGTGAGCATGAGGTAGGCGGTCACGATGGTGGCCGAGCGGGAGCGCCCCTGCGCGCAATGCACCAGCACATTACCGCCTGACAACGTATGTATGTCGTGTACAAACCGGCCAACGAAGAAGTGGTGTGAGTGGTGCGCCATGGCCTGATAACGAGTGACTCCAAAGTAGAGATGTATGGAGGGACAAACCACCGCTTCGTGCTCTGTCGATGAACTCGCGCGTCTGGTAGAAGAACCGAAAAATGTCTTCCGTCACCTCGTCCATCACGCAGCACCTGTCGTTGCATTGGCTAGGATGAGCCTCTGTTTCGTGTTGTACCAAACCGTGTAGAACCCCCCCCCCCAAAGCCAAGTCTAACCTGTGATAAGCGATCCCAAGCGCCTCGTCGAACTCGAACTCGTTGAGCACTTCGTTGGTCACGTTGACGATGTGTCTGTGCGATAGAGAAGAAGTGCGTTGGCAAGAGCCTTCTTCGACGACACTACTACCTCGTGTCACACGAGGCGCTGTGGAAGAAAGAGAGAGAGAGAGAGAGAGAGGGTACGTGATCTTGAGGTCTTGTAGGACCTGCCGGTTGGTGGTGGTGATCTGCGAGCCGAGGAAGAGGCCCGACGGCGAGGGCAGGATCTGGGACGGGTAGACCAAGAAGGCATCCGCCCCGCCGCCGACCCGCAGGAACGGGTACTGCTTGGCGAACGCGTCAGCTCCGCCTGGTGCGAGTAGAGAAAAGTGATTGTCAGGCTTGAGCTACTGCCTTGCTGGACATGAAGCTGGCAGAAGTAGAAGATGGTCGAGCAGGAGCTGTACCCTCCAGAATGAGTATCTCCTTGAGGTACTTCTGCTTGTGAAAGATGGCCAGACGCGGGTCGGTCGGCGTAATGCGGTCCGAGGGGAGGTGGGTGTAGGCCAGCAGCTTGTCCCTGCGCTCGTAGCCGAAGTCGTCGACAAAGCTCGACGTGCCCTCAGGCAGGTGCTGAGCGCCCATCAGCCTGCCGCGAGCAAACTGCTCTGCCGTCCCCAGGTCTACCACCACGAACTCTGTTGATGACCATGGTCATGGTTATTCACTGCTGCGATCGATGAACAGCCTAATTGAATTTGTACCTCCTTTCACGAGCAGGCTGTAGAAATGCATGGGCGACACGCATGCTACCTTGACTGAGGCCTCGTGTGCGTCCTTTTGCTGTTCCATCTCTTCTGACAACTGAAATGGACTGCTAGTGCCGCTGCCCCATCTTCGTGCAATCTTGTCGTCACTTTTTCTGCTCATATCTCAAATTCCATTTGCAGTCGACAGCGGAACGCACGTGAAACCTCATCTCCCACATTCTCGTCGCCAAGGCCAACCTTCCAGCCAATCGTTACATTCCTTTCATCCAAGTTGCTGTCACTTCGTCTCTGAAATTTTGCAGAACATGAGGGATACGACCAAGAAATTTCGAAATTTCTTTTCTTTTCTTCCCTTTAGCGCAAGCGTCATCTTGAATTGAGCCGACAAGTGCGCGGGAGGGGTGATTGATAGACATCATGCAACGCATTCGAACCTCCAAAATGGCCGCTACGGCCTCCTCTCCTTCTTTTTCTTCTCTTCTTCCCTCATCTTTGCCGATTTTGTCCCCGGCCCAGATGCCGCCTTGCTGCCTCATGCGGGCCATCGGTGGCTCTGGTGCTGGCCGAAGTGCGCCTTGCTTAATGGGCAGTCGCGAGATTGGTCACTGGGCTCCTCTCAATCGCGCCCAATGCTACTCTGCCCTCACATCCAAACCCTCTCCCCTATTTTCATCTTCTTCGATCCTCTCCTCCACCTCACGGCGATTCATTCGCGTACGCACTGCCTCAGAGGCTGACACCGCCTCTTCAACTCAGCATCAGCCACCGTCAATCGAAGAAGACCAAGCCTCCAATTGCGCCGACTGCGGGCACAGCACCCAGCAACATCAGCATCAGCATCAACACACTACCGCGCCTGGCTGTGGGTCGGACAAGTTCGGCTCGCATCCCAAGTGCTGGTCATGCGACAACTTCGTGAAGGGTATCCCTCTGTTCTGCACCTGCTGCCAGAAGGTGCAACCGCCCTCCAACTACGACTTCTTCGAGCTCATGGGCATGTACGTACTCTCTCTCTCTCTCCCTTCGCTGGCCACTCTCAATTGACTGTAGCCCACTCACTTTGCTCGCCCAGGCCGAAGCGGTTCGCCGTAGATGCCGGCAAGCTGGAGAAGCACTACTGGGCGCTTCAGCGCAAGCTACATCCTGACAACTTCCACACCGCCACCACTGTACGTGACCACCACTTCACCTTCTCTCCACTTCACCATTCTCACCCCAGCTCTGGCGTTCGCCGTTTGTTGTTGTTGTTGTAGAGGGAACGCAACTATTCGGAGGGCGTGTCGTCCATCATCAACGAGGCCTACCACACGCTCAAGCACCCCAACAGACGGGCCAAGTATCTTGTACGTGCTCTCCAGGACCACATGTGCGTACATTGACCTAACCACCCTACCCGCTGTGCGCAGATGCAGTTGAAGGGAGTGCCGCTCGACGAGACGACGGGCACGATCACCGATCCCGACCTGCTGATGGAGGTGATGGAGATCCGCATGCGGCTGGAAGATGCCGACGACGCCGAGCTCCGTGCACTCGAGCGCGAGAACAAGCAGAGGCTCGACCGCTGCTACGAGGAGGTCGGACACGCCCTCGACGCCTCCGACATGGACAAGTGCCGAGACGTGGCGGTGCGTCTACAGTACTTCGTCAAGATCGAGGAGGAAATCAAAAGGAGGAAGAAGGTCGAGTAGGCAAAAGAAATAAAATATGTTTTGTGTTTGTGTTTAACGAAACGAAATGTTTCTTCGAATTGTGAATATTCATTTTTTTTCTTTTGCGCTCGAAAATCGAGAGGATTAATCCATTTTTTGTTGACAAGGCAGAATGAGTGGCCCAGGCGTGGGTGTGGAGTCTGTCTCATCGAGCGAATGGGAGGCAATAGCTGCAATGATGGACTGCGTGGAGAGCACTCCCGCAGCTCCCAATCAACGCCCCTCCTCCAACTTTCATTCATTTCGACCAGCCTCATCTCTGCCAGCAACATCTGCACCTCCATCTTCAGCCACCTCGCCTTCTTTTGCGGCATCAGCGACGAGCGGGAACAGACCGCACGCCAGTCGATTCCAGATTCCAACCGGCCCCAGCACGCAGGTGCCCCCTCCTGCGCACGGTGCTCGAGGTACTACTGCCTCTCGGGGCGAGCGGCCCGCGCCCCCTGCAGCCGCCTCTTTGACTCCACAACCCGCCTTTGGGCGCCCGCCTCCCGCCGCGAGCGGGCCTCAGCTTCAGTTCACATCTTCGTCTGCGCCGCCTGGACCGTCGACGTCGGCGTCGCCCTACGCCCGCGGGGCACCACCGACCCGTGCCCCGCACGTACCCACAACCACCACCGCGCCGCCAGCCAAGCCCAAGCCACAATTCGAGAACCCTTACCAGAAGCAGCAGGAGGAGAAGGACAAGTCGTACAGCTTCTCCTACACGCCGGGAACGCCGGCGGCCGGCGGCCGATCGACGTTCAACCGATTCAACAAGAACCCCTCCATATTCAACGCGACCGAGACCGCCCCTTTCGACGACGATCAGCCACCTAACGGGTATGACGGCGACGACGACGACTTCCAGGCGTCCTCGCTCCCTCCTCAACCCGCGCAGGGTCGTGGTCCTTCCTCTTCTTCTTCTTCCTCATCGTCGGGCTTCACCTATCCGTCGCCTTCATCAACCCCAAACGCTGCTCGCGGTGGTCCACCACAGCAACAGCAGCAGCACCATGGAAACAGCAGCCAGCAGTCGGCGGCCATGCGAGGCGCGGGCGGGCGCCCTCCGCCGGCGGTGGCCTTCCCCCAGCCCCGCCCGCCGACCTTCTACGGTAACGCGCCGCCGGTGCCCATCGACGTCCAGCTGGTCGACAGGGAGCGGTTCGGTGCTGCCGAACCGAACAAGCGCGACAAGTGGCTGTCCGACTTCTATGCCAGCGTGCCCGGCAGCACCTTTGGTTCGTTTCGCCAACGCTTGGGCGCAACACTCTCACTCGCCGCGCTGAGCTTCTCACTCTCTCCTGTCTTTTGCGGTGGGTGTGGTGAGCAGATGCCTGCACCAAGATGTGGACGTTCCCCCTGTCGTGCTACACGTCCTTTACCAAGGCGATCGAGGACTCGCGCGGGGTCACGCTCAATGGACCCCTGCCTCCATGGATCATGCGCCTCTTCGTGTACAAGGAGAAAAAGCCCCTCAACATGAGCGGTACCCTCTTCGCTGCGAGCGTTCCACTCATTCTTCACGCTATGCCACAATCTCACCTGCTTCTCTATTGCAGTGCAACTGGACAAGATACCGGTGGGCCTGCTGAATGCGCTCTACCCGTTCCAAAGGGAGGGCGTCATGTTTGCCCTGCAGCGGAACGGCCGGGCTCTTATTGCGTATGTCTGCTTCTCGCTTCTCCGGATTGGCTGCGTACGTGGTCTGGCACTCAACTCTCGCACTCTCTCCAGAGACGAAATGGGGTTGGGCAAGACGCTGCAGGCGATTGCGATCGCTGCCTACTACAAAGAGGATTGGCCTGTGCTCGTGGTGGCCCCATCATCGGTACTCCACGTCATTCACCATCAGAACTGCAACAAACCGAGCCAGTAAATGGCATCAATCACTTATTTATTGGTGGCCGTGTGTTCGTGTTGCTGTTCCGCGCGCGTGTGTGCGCCAGGTGCGGGTCCAATGGGCAGATAATTTCGAGAAGTGGATACCCGGACTTCGACCCGACCAAATCAAGGTGATCATGAAGACCAAGGACAATCCCGACGGTCTAGTCAACATCATCTCCTACGATCTAGGTGCGCACTTTTTCTGATCTGCACGCGCGGGCTGAAGGTTTTCGTGTCTCACGAGCCTCGAACACTTTGCGCTGTCGCTGGCCACACAGTGGTGCGACAAACCAACATCGCGCAGAAGAAGTTCCGTGTCATCATCGCCGATGAGAGTCACACAATCAAGAGCTGGAAGGCCAAGCGCACGTCCCACCTTCAGCCCCTACTCAAGGATGCGCGCCGATGCATCCTCTTGACCGGGGTAACGAACCTCCCTCCTTTTGCTCTTCTTCGGTTAGGATGCAGGTTGAGCTGACTGGCCCTTGAACTCTCTTTCTCTTGCAGACACCAGCGCTCAGCCGGCCCGAAGAGTTGTTCACGCAGCTCCACGCTCTGGACTCGCAAGTCTTTGTGGTAATGTTTTTTGTGCTGCTAATCTGTCAATCCTCGGACTAACCGTAGTCTACTTCTTCGACACAGCGCATGACTGACTTTGGAGTTCGCTACTGTGCCGGGCACCAAACACGGTTCTGCTGGGATTACTCGGGCTCTTCGAATCTCAAGTGCGTAGAGCCACTTCTGCAAGTCAATGATGAGTCAAGTGCAATTCACCAACATTTCGTTTCCTCTCTCTCCGTCAGGGAGTTGAATCTGCTGCTGCAAGAGACGGTGATGATACGGCGGCTCAAGTGCGACGTGTTGGGCCAACTGCCAGCCAAAAAGAGAATGCAGGTGTTCCTCGGGATCATCGACAAGCACAAGAAGATCATCGGCAACATCAACGACAAGATCAAGGAGCACAAGAAGATGTTTCACATCGCGCACAGCACTGACGCAGCCAAGGTACTCACCTTTTGGGTTGTTTTTTCTTGAACCCACGTTCCCTTGGCCGTGGGTGACCAACCATTGCCATTTTCCTTCTTCTAGTCGGCGCGCTTTGAGGCGTGGCGACTCATCAAGGAGCTGTACCACAACACGGGAACGGCCAAGCTGCCAGCCGTCACCGAGTACATCAAGGAGATGCTCAAAACGAAGAACAAGATCATAGTGTGCGTACACACAATCATCACCACCAGCCCACTGGCGTTGACTTACCCTGCATCATGCCTTACTCCAGGTTTGCGTATCATCACGACGTCATGGACGGCATCGGTCTGCTGCTGGAGCGAGAAGGGGTCGAGTACGTCCGGATTGATGGCATGACTCCTCCGTACGCCCGCCCTCGCCGCCTTCTCGCCGCCTCTGTGTAGTACTCACCAGGGCTTGTTCAATTGTTCAACAGACAACACCGGCAAGAGTTGGTGGACTACTACCAGAACCAGCCCAATTGCAGAGCCGCCGTGTTGGGGTACGTCCACCGACTAATGGCATTGACGCCGGTGGCGATGTTGACGTTGTTTTCTTTATCCGGACGTAGCTTGACATCGGCTGGTGTGGGACTTACGATGACGAAGGCCGAGGCTGTCATCATGACCGAACTCTACTGGAATCCCGGCGTACGCTCTCCCTTTACCTTGACAGACAGACATGACATGGATCGCAGGCGAGTGGTGAACTTAATATGTTCGGTCCGAACCGTGTGATCTTCCACCATCATCTAGATCCTGCGCCAGGCCGAGGACAGAGCCCACAGAATTGGCGTGGAGCACGAGGTGGAAGTGTTCTACCTGGTCGCTCGCGGCACTCTGGACGAAAGCATATGGTACGAAGGCCCCTTTTTTGCGCTCCAACCAGCGCTCCAAGTCGTGGTAGTTGTTGTCGGCTGACCGCTGGCTCTCCTGGCAGGGAAATGATTCGGCACAAGTTGGACGTGCTGGGCAACACGCTCAACGGCGAACAGGAGGTCCTCGAAGCCGAGGAGGTCGAGGGCAAGGCGCCGGACGGCAGCACCATCGACGTCTTTATGGAGAAGATCCTCCAAAAGGTGGAGACGTTTGAGGAGAGGGAGAAGGCCTACCAGGAGCGAAGGCAGCAGCAGCAGCGCGATGCCGAGATGATGAACCAGATCATCCGCGAGGACCAGCAGCAGGCGGCGCGGCTGGCGGAGGAGGCGGCGCCCGAGCCCGGCGTTGGCTTCCAGCCGGCGACGATCTACTTCGACGCGGCCGACTCGACGCTGGAGGCGGTCGATGAGGAGCTGGACGAGGTCATGGCCCGCGTCAAGGGCAAGACCGGACGCGGCGTCACACTGGGCCGTGGCGGCAAGGTCACCAAGCCGCCGACCCCGGCTGCAGCCAAGAGAAAGGGCACGACAGCGGCCAAGCAGCACGGCACGAGCGCGAAGCGGAAGCTGGACGAAGTGGAAGAGGACGAGGCAGAGCCGCCCTTGGCCGACGATGGCGTCTGGGCGGACGACGACGATGACTTCGAAGACGAGCCAGCGCCTGCCACTCTACCGCCCTGGAGGTACCACACACCAGAGTGACGGTACACGACACCAGATGTAAGGCTGACGTTTTGTTTTGTCATCAGCGCAAAGCGAGCTCCCAGTGTCGATGAGAGGAGCTACGACAACGGCGACGATGACGACTTCGTGTCAACGCCCTACGGCGGGAGCAAGATCTCCCTTCGAGCCACGCCATCGTCTTCCTCATCATCGTCAAGGACACGTCGCACTTCGGCGGTCGCTTCGTCTTCTTCCTCTGCTTCTGCTTCATCAACACCTGCCGGGGCGCCGCGCAAGAGGCCTCGAGTCGTCCTCGATGACGAAGATGCCGACGAAGACGATTTTGCGGCTCCGACCACCGCACCTGCAGCATTCGTGGACCACGAGGGAATGGAAGAAGAAGAAGCCGAGCCGTACCACGATCGTGCTGGCGCCTTCGAGGAGGAGGGAGACCACGACACGCCAACAACCAACGCCCGGGCTGCAGCCCAGACCTCGCAGCCGCGGGGGCCTCGACAGCTGCCCGGATCGTTCGCGCGCCCGTTGGGCTCGTCATCGACTGCCGCGGCACCCGACGGTGGTGGGCCGATGCCGCGCGCCGGCCAACTGGGTCGCTTCTCCTTCGCTGGCGGCCGTCGTCTCGCCAACCGCGACTGATTGTATTTTCTTTTTTATTTTAAACAAGGAAAATCAAAAAGAAAAACAATAAATTGCAAGGGTCGTTGAAGATGAGCGACAGCGGCGAGCAGGGCTCGCTCAAGCAGCGCAGCTCCAGCAAGAAAACGAAGAAGGGAGCAGAGGAGGCAAGCACAACTTCTTCCGTTGCATCTCCCGATGAGGCTACGAGCAAGTCGTCCCCTGCCGCTGATAAATCCAAGGCTTCTGCGGCTTCAATCAAGAGTTCGGAGAAGAAGAAGGCCAGTTCATCTTCATCTTCGAGCAGGAAACCGGCCACGAGCGGAGGCGGAGGAGTGAACCCTTGTGTGGCGTTGGTGCTGGTGGTCATGCTGGTGGGCGCGGCCTACCTGGTGTGGGAGGCCAGCTTCGAAGGCGACTCGGGCCTCCCGCTCACCGGCCACGCGAGGTCGATCGGTGGTGGACGCCTGGTCTCGTCCCTCAGGCACTGGCCCGCCGTCGTCAGCAACCACCACAGCGAAGGCACGCACGACACCACCACACACATGGCTGACACGCACCGCCCACTAACAGGCCTGTGCGTAGGATTGTACGTGCCGATCCACGACGGCGTGCAAGACTTAAACGTGTTCGTGCGGACGGCTGGCTACTACACCCGCGAGGAAGAAGTCGTCCTGCTTCTCACATCTCGTACGCGAGCGCCGCCTCCCAGTTCCTGCGCCAACATACCACAACGCGGTGGCCACGGGCGCGACGCTAATGTTGTGTAATGGTGGCACAGTGCCTGTGTCGAGCTTCTCCTTCCGTTCTGTGCTGGGCCTGTTCGACAAGGAGACCGGCATCTACGCCGTCGCCTTTGACTTCCCCGGTACAGACAGGCCTCACGTCGCAGCATCCCACACCTCGCGCCATTTCATTGCCTCACCATCAGCGTGCGCGATGGTGCAGGACTGGGTCTGAGCGATAAGCCGCACGACGCGCTCTACGACGTCGACTACTTGGCTGGTATGAGCTCCCGCCATACCACTAATCGTGTGACAACTCATTCGTCACCCAAATCATATATTCATTGGCGCCAATCCTGCAGAGCGCGTCAAGGACGTCATCGCCTCGATGAATCTGGGCAAGGTCCACCTGGTCCTGCAGGACTACGCAGGTACGCCCACCACTCAGCGCACCCGTGTGCGTTTCTGTCGTTGCATTTTAATTGAACGCCTTTGTCCGGGCCTTGACCACCCACAGGCACTGTGGGCCTGCGCTTCGCCGAGCGCTACCAGCACCTCGTGCGCAGCGTGACGTTGCTCGATCCCGGTCTCGAGGTCGCAGCGCCGCAGCTGGCCTTCCCCGTGTCGCTTCTCGCCGCCGACGGCGACGCCGCCACCGCCCGGCTGGCGCTGCCCGTTCTCACCTCGTCCCTGCCCGTGCTATCGCACCTCAACCGGTACCTGTGGCGCTCGGCGCTCGGCGACAACTTCTCCCAGGCCGACTCGCTCGCCTTCTCGTTCCTGGCGCGCTACGCCGGCGGCAAGCACAGCCTGCTCCGCATCGGCGCCGAGCGGGCCAAGGCGCGCGACGCCCTGCTGGCCGACCCCAAGGCCCGACAGGCTGCGGCGGCGAGTCTCAAGCAGCTGCTGGCCAGCGCCGACAACAACCAATCCGGCATTCCGCTCCAGTGCATCTTCACCGAGGTATGATGCTCTCGCTGTGTGTCGTGCTGTGTGACACAGACACCTACATGTCGTTGTGTGCGCTGACAACACACCCACACACCCACACACCACACACACACACACACACACACACACACAATTCAGAACAACAACTATTACTCCAACGCGGAAGACCAGAGGCAGTTCGTGACGGCCACCTTCCAACCAAGCCACCAAGAGGTGAAGCGCTCCGGGTTCCTGGTGCAGGCCGACCAGCCCGCCGAGCTCGTGTCGCACGTCGTCAAGTTCGTGCGCGGGCTGCCCAAGTCGGTGGACAAGCTCAACAACAAGCAGGCCAACCTCCAGGCCCAGCGCGAGGCCGAGGAGGTGCTGGCGCGTCTCGAGGCCGGCGATCCTTCGCTCCACGTCCACGCTCATGGTCACGGCGGCGGTACGGCGAGCCCCCAGGCCCAGCGCAGCAGGTCAATGGTGCGCAGTCTCTCGTGTGGCGAAGCCTCACATGGTGGTGGTGGTGGTGGCGTACGCAGGCATGGGTGCTGCGGCTGGCCACTCTCATGGCCATTCGCATTCGCACTCGCATTCGCATTCCCACGGGCACGACCACGATCACGACCATGATCATGATCACTAGTTGTGGAGTGTGTAATGAGGACGAGCTTAATTCTTGGGTTCTCTGGCCTTGCGCCGAACTCTTTCCAGTGAACAAGCCCCCAAGCAAAAAAGAGGGGATAAAAAGTAGTTGTTCAGGTTGGAGTGCGACGAAGTGCGAGATCCTTCATGGCGGGTCCCCATGAACGAAGGTGAGAGTGGTGACCTCTTGACCATCCATCATACATATATGGACCGCTCACCGTTTTGAGTGCTCTTTTGATGACGAAGGAGGTTGCAATTGACCTTTGCAAGGGAGCACGGTTCTGAGACGCTGTGCATTTCCTGATGCTGGCCACCCCCAAAATGCACGAAGACAAAACACGAAGAAGTTTGGTAAGAAAAAGCCGATCGGTGAGGAGCATCAGCGCACTCCCTTGAGGGAGCTGGCAAACTGGCTGCAGCCGCAGGGCCACATGCAAAATACCAAGGAAAAGGCCGAATGAACCAGCCCAGCGGAAGGCCAGATTGGCGTGCCAGAGTCATGTTTAGTGTCTATGACCCCTTCTCTCCCCAATAGGTATGACAGAAGGGGACATAGGCACTAAACATGAAATGGTGTACTGCTCATCCCAACTCAACCTCCCTTTTGTTCATCATGGCCAGCCAGCACCGCACGTCAGATGAGAGGTCCTGACAGCGGTTTTGTTGGGACTGAGGAGCTGTTGTCCCGATTCTTGAGTTCGTCATCGTGCCATCTCATGGCCGAACTCAGCTCCGTCACAGCGGGCTGAGCTTGCACGGCCCAGTTCGCGTAATTGGCGAAATCTGACAATAAATGCCGGCTGTGACGGAGCTAACGCCCACAGAGAGCAAAGGCGCAGATTTCGTATCCAAAATTGCGGCCACGGCCGAGCAAAAACTGGCGCCTCTCAAGGATGCCGACTAATCACAAAGCCAGTTTCGGTTGCCTTTTTTTGGGGGCTCATTTATTTTAGTGGCGTGAAGCAGAGCAATGCGCTCCGGCTAGCTCAACAGGTCATCAAGCAGCCCTCTTCCCCCTCCCCCCACAATCTCCCCTTCCCGCTCGAGGGTGAGCAGGATCTCCACTATGGCGTGGTCACTGGTCCCGGCGACTTCCTCGACCCCAGCAACATCACCACTCCATGTCGTACTGCCAGAATCTGCAGGCACCACCTCCGGTGCACCACTTGCGCTTGCCCTCGGCGTGCAGCTGGTAATCGACGCGCTCGAAGAACATAGGCTGCAGCCCGCGCAGAGACTCTTTGACCCACTTGTAGATGGGGTCGCCTTCCTGCGCCTTCTTCCTCCTCCACTCTTCCCTTGCCCTTTTCTTCTCTTTCGCCCTTTCGCTGTCTTCTTCATCGTCCTCATCATCATCATCATCATAGTAGCTGTCTCCCCTTCTTGGCCGGTCACAGCGGCCCTTCTTGCTGTCCTCCGATCCTGCAGCAAAAGCCTGGATCTCGCCCTTCTTGTCGAACCTCAGCACCAGTTTGCCTTTGCCTGATTGCCATGGCATTCCAACCACGGAAAAGCAGTCAGCACCGGCCATGCAACGCTGAGGGGAGGCGTGCGCTTGCCTTTGAGGCAGTTGAGGCTGGTGTACTCGCCGGCGCGGCCACACCCGACGCCGTGGCCCTCCCACGTGGCCCGCCCGTCGGCCGCCACCTTGACGGTGAGCTCGCCGTCGCTCTCGCCCAACGGCAAGCCGTCGCTGAAATCGTACTCGCCCGTCCACTTGCGCATCGCCCCCGTGTAGGCCTCAAAGTCGTCCTTCACTCCGTCCTGAAGCCCCCCCCCCGCGCAACACGACCGACAAAATTTAGCTTGCGGGGCCGAGTGGAGTGCTGTAGGTCTCACTTACGAGGTGGTGTTGCAGCTGCTGGGCCTGCTGGCCGGTCTTGTTGCGTCTGCGCGGGGAGGCGAAGAGGCGGGTGTAGGCGCGGCTCCACAGGGCGCGGTGGCTGCGCAGGAGGGCGTTGAGGCGGCGGTTGGCCAGGAGGAACGCGCGCAGCGAGTCGGTCGGCCCGCAGAGGTCCATGATGAGCAGGAGCACGTCGTCGCCCACCGCCTCGAGACCCAATGATGTAGTTTGATTCGCCGTTGTCTCTTCTTCTGCCGCTGCTGCCGCCGGGGGGCCGGCCTCGGCTCGCGATCGTTTGAGCGCAGGCAGTGCGGTTTTCTCCTTCTCGCCACCAGTGCCCTCCTTCTTGCCCACCGAGTCACCTTCCGGCCTTGCTCTCTTCTTCATCTTTTTAATTTGTTAGGGGGTTTATTGACTTCTGCTCAGTAGACGAATATATTCGGGATGCCAGTCCTGGCCCAACGATCGAAGTAGGCCGTGTTCACCAGCTCGCCAGACTTGGCTGACACCGTCACCAGGGCCACTCGTCCAGCAGCACCATCACCAACCACTGTTGACACCACGCATTGAGGTCAGTACCGACCGGAGCGAGGGGACCCCTCGCAACAGCCGAGTGCCGAGTGGTGCGTACCTGCGTAGAACTGGGCCGACTCGGAGTCGAGTGCGCAGAGCGAGTTGATGACGAAGAGGAGGGTCGGGTTGGTCCACTTGTTGAGGACCTCGAGCGCGCCCGACGTCGTGTCCAGCGTGCCGAACGACAGGAATTGTTGCTGGCGGTAATCGCGCGGGTGGAAGAGCGCGTACACTGTGCCGCTCAGCTGGTCCTTGACCTGACCAGCGCACACGATCCGCAGGTCAATTTCAATCACCACACAAGCCTAACCCGCACACGCACACGCACGTGTCCCACCGCACGCGCACGCGCGCACACGCCACCACGCAAAAATAAAACTGGTGGGGATGGCCGAACCATGGCGCAGGGCCACAAGTCAGGGAACGTGATGATGGTGAATTGGTGGGTGTCCAGGTTGAACCTGAGCAGGGAGTACACGTTGTCGAATGACCCAGGAGTGAGGGGCTGCTCCACGGACAGGACCAGCTCACGGTTCTTCTCATCAATCACGGACGGCGAGCCCAGACCCGCTGATGATGATAGAGATTAGAAACATGTGTGTCAATCAGCCTCAGTCATTTAAATGATGGGTAAAAGACAAGGTACTCTGGTAAGCGGGCTTGTAGCCAGTAGGCAGAGTCACGTTGCTGACGTTGCCCGAGACGAGGTCGACAGACACCAGGAAAATTATGCGAAGGTCACCTGGAGAAAACAACACAACCAAAGCAAGGTTGGAGACTATGATCACCACAACATGACGTGGGCTGAATGTGGACCGGATGCGCACGTACGGACGAAAGAGACAACGAGCCACACGGTGTCCGCGACGGAGTCATACTGAATGGAGTAGACAGTGTCACCAGGCGTGGGGATGGTCTTCAGCACGGTCACCTTGTCCGGAACCGACAAATCAAACACGCCCAGCTTCATCTTGCTTTCCTAATGATGATTGAACAAAACAAAAGCGGTTTAGACTTGGTATGCTGTGGGGTGGGTGCGTTGTTGACGGAACAAGGCGAGCACCGAGAATGGGCCATAGAGGGGCACGAAGAGCCGTTGGGAGCGGAGGTCCACGGCGGGCGAGACACCTTTGGGGTGCCCCATCTCGTTGGACTCGAACAGGACAGCACCGGCCACAGCTGGACATATCATAGGCGATGATAGAGACTTTAGATATACGTTTTTATAACTCCGAACCACTATGCAGGGGCGGAGTACCGGTGGTGGGGTAGAGCCTAGTGATGTTGAGATCGGACCACACCGCGTTGACAGTGACGGAAGGCGAGCCGGCCGGACTGAAGACGCCGACTGCGCAGGCGCAGAAGCAGCACAAGACAAGAAAAGCCGTTGTTGCTGTCCCGAGGGTCATCTTGGTGTTAACGCTTACAGAGTACGGACAAAATGCCAAACAACCGAGTACGGACAAAAACAGTTGGTTTGCCCGACAACAGGACTCGCCCGACTCTTTCTTGAGGACATGCGCAAGAAAAATATGTGAATGGCGCAGGCTCATTCGCTGTTCTTCTCACTTGCCCATGTCAGAGGGTGCTGTGATGGTGCCGGACCTACTCACATCTCATTCTGCCAACCCTTCGTAGAATGCCCAACAAACGAATCGGATTCGCCAACATGCGAAAAGCCGGGTGCGCAGACCAGGGTTTTCACGCGCAGGAGCTAGTGGCCAATCGCAGATTTCCTGGGATGTATCAGACCAGTAGCGTTTTTCTGTTCTTGGAAGGTTGGAGACTTCCACTTATTTGTCGGGGGCCAGCGTACGAAAGTCCTGCCCAATGTTAAAAGCGAAAATAGTAATTCTGACCAGAAATCTGAAATTGAATTTCACCAATACCTTTATTTATCACATAGCTGAAAAAGCACCACATTCAGGTTGGTGCAATTTCACTGAGAGAAAAACCACATATAGAGGGTCATGACTAGTGCAAAGCCTAGTTTTTCCCTAGTATCTGCCTATAACTTGCAGTCATTTGAAATGAGAGGTCCAGTCATTTTGAAAAGTGATTTTGTTTCTGAGTTTAAGCTAATAAAAATGGTTTTGATAACACAAAAATGGTTTTATTTTCACAATAACATGACAAAATTGGATGCATCTTGAGATATGGCAGAACAAAATTCCATCATAATGAGAGATGTGATACTGTAACTGGGCCAGCAGTCAAAGTCAAATTAGTTTGGTGTGGTTGGCATAATGTGAGGATTAGTGGGGTAGCCAGTGTTCTTTATTTTATTGGCATGGTGGTGATTGTCATTGAGCACACGCCTAGAGGAGGAAGTTTTTTTTGATGAATTGGGAAGTGAACAAAGGAGTTTATTTTAAAAGTTGGAAAGATTGGAAAGACAGAGTTTAGTATTCACTCCTATCCACATCAGAACCAGAGTGGAAAGGGGAAAGTGACCCAAGGTCAGGCAATTGGTCAATGTCAGAGTTGTGGCTTCTGTCCCTGCTCCAGCTCCTGCTCCAGCTCCTGCTCTTGTGGTGCTTGTGTCATGATCCATGGCTGCGCTTGTGGCAGTTGTTGTGGGCACTGCTGCATCTGTGGGCATGGGTGTCAGTATCCTCATGATCTTGATGCTTTCTCTTGTGTGATGGTTCTGAGTGAGGGGTTGTGGAGAGCTGGGACTGCTGTTGATTTTGAGAGTCAGTGATGTATTTCATTGCATACACATATGCAACGAAAAAAGGGCATGGGTGAATGAAAACCTGTGTAGGGGTGCTAGGAGCTGATGCTGTGGAAGAATGGGGTGAAGGTCAAGAAGAAGTGGAGGTACTGGATGAGGTGAGTTGATGCGCCACTGTCCAGGCTGCTGTAGTCCAGGATGTGATGTTGGATGGGTTGGAGTGAATGAGGATGCTGTCAATAGCACTTGTGATGATGTTGGTCTTGGTTTCATTTGGTTGCACCAAAGCTCCATTGATGTGGTAGCTGAAGTTGAGATGGAAGCAGGCATGGAGTGGAGTAGCACAAAGTGGAGTGTAGTTGAGAATGCTTCATGGTTCAGTGCTTGAGGCGTAGGCAGTGAGGACAAGCTGATAGAAGACATGACCTATTGTTGGTAGGAAAGCAGGTTAGAAGAGCATGTGCCACCAAGTTACATGAGCAAAATACATACTCAGTTGATGCACTTGAGGAGCAATGTGGACCACTTCAGGTTCCACCTCTTGATGAGGGAGGGCTTCTTGTAGGCCATGAGCTTGGGAATCTTGGTGATGTCCTGGACCAGCAGCGACTCTGGATTGAAGGTATAGGACTTGTTTGCTCAACTGATGAAGATGGTGTAGAGGCCTGCATGAGCATTGTGTACATGTATGTGATGAGTTGTCAGCATATTTCTAAAAAGGAGTAAGCTGTGGAAGGGGTAATGAAGAGCAATAAGTCATTGTGTATGTGTATGTGATGCAATGTACCATTGTGTTGGACCCCACTGGCACTCTTGGAGTGGATGTTGGGGATGCTCCCTGAGATGAGACGCAGAAGCTGCCAGGGGCTATTCTTGTCAGCAAGGAGGTTGAGAAGAGCCACCATTTCCAGCACATTGGTTGTCAGGACGGCAGCAAAGCAGTCTGTGTGGTGAGACAGGTTAGTAATCAAACACATGAGCCTTGATTCAGAGAGCAGTCATACCATGTTGATTTGGATTGGTGTAACCCATCATCTGGTTCAGCCTGTGCTGATCCCAGTGGCAAGTGGATGCATCAATGTCACACAGGACAATGTCAACTAGCTTGGGATTTGTGTGAGTGACCCAGAGCTGTTTGATGCACTTGCAGAGGAGCTTCTGGTTGGATCTGGTTTTGTCATGTGTTTGTGCTGGTTCAAAAGGTTCTTCTGCCAAGTCAGTGGATTTCCTCTTGCCTTTAGCCTTTGCTCTATGTTTCTCCTTTTCTTCAGCTTTCTCCTTCTCCTCTTTCTCCTTTTGAATCCTCTCTTGCAACTCTTGGATAACGTCTTCAATTTTGATGTGTGGATTGCTGAGGATCAGAAGAAGTTGCTCCTGGTCACAGGCAATGTGATGATCCTAATGTAAAGCAAGCAATTAGATTGGCATATGTTGACTGCAATTCATCATGTACATGTACACAATAAAAATAATGGAGCATATATTGACTACAATTCATTGTGTATGCGTATGCAATGAAAGAACTATGCAAAAGGAGAACATACCCACTCTCCAGTAGCCACCTTGTTCTTGAGGTGGATGAAGTCCCTATCCATGAGGTGTGTAGCCACCTTTCTCGCCTTGCTCAGGAACTTGACATGTCTCTGGCAGGCAATGAGGAGCTCCTTGAAGGCTGGAAGGGAGTACAGTCAGCACAATGGGATAGTTATAAGAAATACTGGTGGGGAGCATACCGTTCTTGCTGATATTGTACTTGTTGCCCACTTGGATCTGCTTGTGCTGTTCAGTTGAGATGTGCTTGAGGACATGAAGCAGAATTGGATTGGAAATCGAGTGAAGATAGAGGGGTGTGATTGGCATGGGTTCTTTGGATTCAGCATACAAATTCTTGAGGTATGTGGCACTCTTGGGCCAACTGTTGATGTTGAGGAACTTCTTCATGATGCTGGTGTAGTTGTGCAGATTTTCTTGTAGCTTCCTCTGTTCTGCCTCATTGAGCTTCTGAGCCTCAGGCTGCATGAAATAGTGGAGTTAGAAAGTGTTTGGAAGTTTGTAATTGTCTGTTGCATATGTGTACACAATGAAATGTACCATTGAGCTGATGAGCTTCTTCCAGTTGATGGCTTGCTTGCCTTGAGTAGTGGTCCAGAACTTGTTGGTGCGTAGGGTGTCACAGTACTGGAAGAAGTCCTCCCACTCTGGCCCCACACAAGGATGTGAATGTCATCTTCTGAGACCTTGTTCTGGAAATGGAGAAAGGGTATTTGTTGGACCAGCGACATCAAAGTGAGTCAGAAAAAGAAAAATGTACATTGACAATGTCACAACACCACTTGAAAGACTTCCCAGGGAAAAGCTGCTGTGCAGTCTGAACACAATGATTGCCATCAATGATGCAGTACTCAGGCATCCCATCTTTGAGGATGCACTGAGAGGGAGGCAGCTCTTGAACAAGCAGACGCTCCATCGTCAGAACGCCCATCTCATTCATTGATATTGAGAGAACTCTGCGTCCTCTAGTGGTCACCAACTGATGAGTGCCACTCTTTGTCATTTGGTTGATGTTGATTGTTGCAGTGTTCATCTTCACATGATCCACACAGAGGACACCATAACACTTGAGGAGGGCCTCCTCTGGAGGCATGGAGAGCTCCTCTTCTGTGGGCTAGGAGGAGATGAATTAGCAAACATTCTATCACATATGTGATAGAATGTCCTGCAGTTGTGGTGCATAATTGGCTTCACAAACAGCATGAAAAGCATACCTCCTTCAGGAGCTTCAACAGCTCCTCATCAGTCGCCATGGCAGTTGGCAGGGTTACTTGCTCCTCACTGGCAGATGTTGTTTGGGCTGTCACATCAACCTGAAGAAAGTACAGGATTAGTGAGATTTATAAAGGACTACATTTCATTCGAAATCAAGCATTACCTCTGGTGCTCTGAGCAAATCCTGTGACATCTCTGTGGTGGAGCTGGCTCCAGTGGTGCTATTTTTTTCAGCTTCTTGCTCTTGAGTCTCAGGTCTGCTGAGCATCAAGAACAATCTTCATTGATGAGAATATATCAGTTGTTCTATTGTGTATGTGTATGTGATAAATTATCTATATAAAATGGTGGTTATAATTGATTATAAGAGTCAATATTGTTGAATAGAATGGAAATATGGAGTGTAATGAAACAACTGTTATTATGATGAGACAACACCACAAAATGAAAGGATGGCATAAATTAGTTGTATTGTATATTTAAAATGATATTTCATTGTGTATGTGTATGTGATGAAATTGTGTCTTTATATGCTAATAAGATTTCATTGTGTATGTGTATGTGATGGGATGGTGTGTACTGATTCAGTTGGTTTTGCCTTGTTCTTCTCTGCCTCTGCCACACTTGTGAAGTAATTCTGAAGTGGAAGACACATGATTTGATTAAATCACACTACTTTCATTAAACAAACTGTGCTATTAACTTACTGTGCACATGTTTTGAAGTTTGCTGAGGCTCTTCTTCTTGAGGTTGCTCTCCTTCTGCTTCTTCCACTCTGGTTGCTTGACCATCCACTTGGCAAGCTCAGCTGTGTTGTGGCAGGTTGTTACCATGGATGGAATGCTGCTTGTGGACTGGGTAAGGTTGTTGCTCATGTTGTTGTTGTGTAGGTTGGAAAAGAATAATGACCAT
The DNA here is from genome assembly GCF_000313135.1 of Acanthamoeba castellanii str. Neff. Taxonomy (NCBI): domain Eukaryota; phylum Discosea; order Longamoebia; family Acanthamoebidae; genus Acanthamoeba; species Acanthamoeba castellanii. The sequence continues at coordinate 205,536 of NW_004457442.1, forward strand.
TGTACCATGTTCAGCCTTAAAAGGACTACGCTCAACCAATGAGATTTTTTGCAGACATTTCTTAAAAAGTGTTAGGCTCAAGGCCACCAATGGTGACAGCCTGCTCTGAAATTTTGCTGTCCTTCATGGGTGAGATGTCATTGGCTGCTGGTTAGATGGTAGACTGGTTTGTGTTGACACTAACTTCAATTCTTATCCTACCCTCTCACCCCACCACATCTCTCAACTGCTCACCCATGGAAGCATCAGACAGTGATACCTGGTTTGTCCCATACTTCTTTTTGATTTTTCCTGTAATTCTTGACCTTCTTTATCAAAATTTTGATGTACCAAGTGAAATTCTATTTATCATGACAATATGTATGCTGTAGTTTTAATTCCTATTTTATCATCACATACACATACACAATGATTTAACTACATTTACATCATTTTCATTTCTCCACTTGCATGCACAAAATCATTGTGTACATGTATGTGATAACTATCCTGTCTGAAATCATCTCTTTTTTCTTACAGGCATTTCGACCCTTTTTTTGAAAACAGATATGACATCCCTGACACACACTTGGGGAGTGATTCTGAGGATCAAAGTGATCTCACCACAACACCAGTACTTGAGATTCATTTATCCCTCATTCTGGATGTGTGCAGCAATGATACTGGTCAGCTGGCTACATCCAGCCAGCAGATCATGGAATCAGTGGACCGCTGTACACCACAGCCAGCAGCAAAAGTGCTTTCAACAGTTGAGGCATTGGACTTTAATCAGATCATCACAAGTCCCTGCTGTTCTGCGCTCTGTCTGCGCAAGTTTGATGTATCACAGATATGAGCATGCCACATCTGATATCTCAGCATGACCCAGGCAGCTTCATGCCAATGGCTGAGGACATTGATGGAGAACCAACCACTCCACCATCAACTCTACCATTTACATCATCAGGTATTGTCCATACTACAGCACATTGGAGATAGCTTCCTCACTATGCTGGTAGTGTGTTTGCAGGCAGGCGTTCATGCTTGCTTACAGAATCTCCAAGAACAAAATGTCCAACTTCTCCATCATGGATACTCTTCTAACTGGAAGGACTTCCATGGACACTACAGCTCAGGCCAGCACATGGATAACCATGTACACCAACATGGTATTACTTCCCTTATCTATCACATACACATACACAATAGAATATCCTCATTATTATGCTCACAACTACCATAAATCACCAGTGTTTTTATTGCATATGCATACACAATACTCATCACCTGTTTTGCTCACCTTCTCCCATACTCCAGTATGGCTGTCATGCTCCCAACTCTACCTCCATCTACATGCCAATGATCATGACCAAGGATCACCTCTACCAGAAATACTCAGATGCCCTGAACGCCCATCACTTCACCCAGGCAAAGCTGTTGAGTCTCACTCACTTCTGTAAAATGTTCAAAGGTGAACACATGCACATCAAGTTCCCTCAGTTCTGCGTCCTCAGGCAGTGCAATATCTGTGCCTCAACAAATGACACCCTCACCAACCAGATAATGAGCACAAGAGAGCAGGCAGCTGAAGCAGCAGAAGCTGGATCACCTCAAGCTTGTTGAGGTGGAGAGGAAAGCTTATCACCTCCACCAACAGGAGGCTGTTGCTGATCCTGGTGTGACGTTGTTGATCATCATGGACAGTTTGACTGATGTCATTCTACCTCTCCTAGTGCCTCTGCCCTCAGCCTGGAAATACCTTCACCTCTACAAGCTTGGCATTCATGGATTTATCAACCATGGCCTTCACCACCACTCCCTGTACCTACACCAGGGCCAGTTTGGCTGTGGTCCCAACTTTGCAGTGTCTCTGCTGCACCATCACCTCACCCTTCACTTAGCTATTCCTGCAGCAGGACTTCATCCATTGACTCTCTACCTACAGTTTGACAACTGCAGCTGGGAGAACAAGAACAAGTACATGCTGGCCTACTGCCACTGGCTGGTGTTCAACAAGGTGTTTTGATCAATCACCATATCCTTCCTGCCTGTGGGACACACCCATGAGGATATTGACCAGATGTTCTCAACCTTTGTGATTGGCATGAAGTATAATCCCTGGGTCCTGACCATTGAGGCTTTCAAGGTCTGCAGGACTGGTATTCTGCACCCCACCTTTGCCCTGAGCCTATATTCCTTCTTGAGTGCTGGGCTATCAAATCCTGGCTGGATCCCTATATCTGTGGTGTTCAGGGAACCTCCAGGCCTCATGTCTTCTGCTTCTCCTGTCATGAAGAAGATGTGCAGATGTTCACTAAGGACTACCATTCCTCTGCCTCTCCATGGATGGGTCCCTATTCCTTCCTCAACCTCTGTCCCTCTGACTCTCCCCTTCCTCTTCTCCTGGCTCAGCTCGACACCACCATCCTCAAGGATACCCTCTCTGCCCTCACTGAGCTCAACAATGCCCAGGCCATGAAGAAATCCTACCAGGATCTTGTCTCTCTCTTCAATAGGCCACCTCCAGAGCAGCTCACCAGTGACCCATTTGGCTGGGTTTATGGGTACAAACATGCTCAGAATGACCTTCTCTCTGACCTGGAGCCATTGGATCAGCCCATCAATGTGTCCATCAGTCTCACTGGAAGTGCTACACTTGAGCTGACATCAGTGAAGCCAGATGATGGAGCCATTGTGGCAATTGCTGGTGAGAAAGGAGCTGTGTGGCTTGGTGTGGTCAGTTAGACTGGCTGGATGAAGCAACAGATGGGTCCTACCACTTGAATGCTGACCCACCCACCTCTGTCTCCTACAATTCCCTCATGTGTGCAGATGTTTCACTGGATCTCAACAACCAGATGAGACCTGCCCTCCAGTCACAGCTTCTTAGCATGCAGAAAGACTGGCCTGATCTGGACGAAGACTCCAGTCACCTTAGCCCAACTCACACTGAAGAACTGCCTGATCATGAGCCACTCAGGAGGGGAAAAAGAAGGAAGTAAGTTGTTGGTGTTGTGTAGTGCATGCAGCACCTGAGGTTTGTTACAGCACCCTGCATATGGCACATTGGGCTGACTGGGCGAACCTCTTGATGTACCTTTTGAACCTCCATGACAAGTGCTCACTCCAACCCATCTCAAAAGTTTTATTGCATACACATACATGACAACAAAAACTGTAAAACTGGATGCTTACTCTATCACATACACATACACAATGTCTACACATTTGAACTACCATTTCTTTGTTTATCACAGACATGTTGGCACAAAGTATAATCTGACTCTACCTTGTTTTGTGTCAGTGCTACTTGGAACAACCTCAAAATGCACCTTGCTTTTGCTTTCACCCCCTCCATCAATTCCATAATCAGTGGCCAACATGGTGCCCTAACTTCCAGTTCATGTACAACCTCCCACCATATTCAGTCAGTTGCACTCACAGACAGAACTTCATTCTTCACAGTTGTGCTGAATTAGAGCACTATTCCTGAAGTTAAAATTCCACTCCATTTCATGCTGCTAAATTCACTTTTAACTCCACAAATTCCAAGTCTTTATGAAATCATTTTCATCTCAAGTCTCTCAATATCACTTATATGCAGCAGTCTAGCATGTCAAAATCACACATGCAGATCCAAATCTTCCAAACTGCCCTATAAATCAAAAATGTCAAATCTCACACAATTTTAGCACAACAAAAATTCCACAGTCATTTGTGACCTCTCATTTCAAATGACCACAAGTTCTATTGCCTTTCCATCATGTTGCATCTTGTACTCAGACTGGAGTTTTATTGGCTCTTTCCCTGTGTATGAGCTTCCAGACATCTCCATTAACACCTTCATGGCACCAAATGCCATGTGGGTGACATGCTGGTCCTGACAGAGGTGGTCAGTGTAGCAGGATGCCATGGTGTGGGTGCAGATGATGTATTGCTCCTACCATTTATATAGGCCTATACTGACAAACAAAATCACTTTTCAAAATTACAACCTCTTATTTCAAATGAGCACAAGTTCTGTTTGAGTCATCAGCACCATCACCTCAACCAGCACCTGACATTGGTCTTCATCATCTATGTTATTTTATACTTGTTGCCTGCCAGTCAACTGGGACTGGTTCTTCATCCCATGACTTGTTGTCCTCTTCATGGTTGAGGCTGTAGGGAACATAAAGGCAGAATAACATAATCACAGGGTCCTTCCAGAATACTATTGAAAAGGCCACAGCAAAATTTGCCTTGCCAAGGCCTCAAAAGGCATATCCCAGACATCAACCTCCCTCTTTGGAATGGAGAGGCTGGCCAAGTTGGACAGCCAGCTCCCAGACGTCCTGATGGATCTTTGCAAGCTGCAGCAGTGTGCCCCCTTGTTGGACTGCTTGTGGAGATCCTTGCGCACAATAGCAACTCACCTGGATATGCCCCTTTAGTAGTCACTCTGGTCCTCCACTTATGAATATGGCCATACTGCCCTACAGTTGGAGGTTGATGGATACGACTTCCCATCCGAACAGCGAAGTTAAGCTGCGCCAGGCGGTGTTAGTACTGGGGTGGGCGACCACCCGGGAATCCCCCGTGCCGTATCCTTTTGCTCATATCTTCTGGTACGCTGAGGCAGGTTCCCTTTTTGCTTGATGCTGGTTAGGGACCCCTGGTGTGTGGTGTGCGTGTGTTGGCAGGTAGGTTTAGGTGTTTATGTGAGTCACCACGGCCAATACTCGCGGGCCGTTCGCTTCCACTTGTCCACTTGCCGTCGCGCGTCAGTCTCGAATCGGGCCAGTGCTCGGTCGACGTCTTTCCACCGGTGCATCGGGCCGTAGGTCGTGTACGCCAGCCAACCGGCCCCAACCGCGCAGCCGGCCCACACCAAACGCCGCAAGCGCGCCACCCACATTGCTCGCTCCTCCCAAGTCTGTCACCATACAAGACACGAGGTCAGATTGGAGTGTACAATCAAGAAAGGCAATGAGAGATGCAGGGCATATATAGGGTGCACAGACCCTCAGTTCACTTCCGTTGATGGTCTTGATGCCGATCGTGATTGCCCGCGGGCCGTAGTACCCGGTCGTCACGAAGAGGCCCCGAGAGGGTGAGATCTTGTTGAGATTCAAAACCTGTAGTAACAAGAGTGGTCAGCACTCCTCTACAATAACGTTAAGCAGCACTAGCACGCCGCGCACCTCCTTGAACTTGGCGACATGCTCAAGGTCTATTCGTGGCATGTTTTTACACTCGACGTAGCGTCGAAAGAATAGGCCGTACGACAGATCGATCTCGCTGCAGCCAGCCAGAACATGAATACAAGATGAAATTGTGGGGAGATGAAATTAAATCTCGAACAATAATTTGATGGCGCGTTGGAGGTGGGAAGGAAGCAAGGTTACCTGGTGTTTCCGTATCGATCACGCATAATAATGTTGCGTCGTACGTTCCATTTGCCAAGCCGTTTGAGGATGCGCGCCACCCTATCCTCCAATGCCGCCCCATTAATTACGGCTTGACTCGGACCCGGTCGTGGCGGTTGTGGTGGGCTGTTCGGCCGCACGCCTGATCGTTGCGGCCTCGCTTGCATAGATGCAGATTAGATCAGATCTCTCGCTCAGCCTGCCCTGGCTTCCAAGAAAGCAATTTCATTTCTTTTTCTTTTTCTTTACAAAAGAACGAAGGTGTTGGGGGAGTGCCGGTAGTCGAGTGGCTTACTTCGCATTCTTAATATTAAGGTAGTGGGATCAACACCCACCCCGGCCTCCACTAAGAAGGGCTGGGTAGCTCAATCGGTAGAGCGTAATAGCACAATAGCTGCTGATCATGTCACTCCCCTTTTTGGACAAGGGACAACCTCCTGGCTCTGGCTACCCTTCACTTCCAACCCGGGTGGAGCTAACTTGATACCTTTAATGCTGCAGCATCCATCACCTTCAATGAACGCTCCATAATCATTTTAGTGTACCTTGTTGGGCTGACATGCCTCGAGCAGGGAGAGCTTTGATGCGCATAATCAAGTTCTTCCAGATGGAGACAGAGTGGATGTGCTCGCTGGACGGGACGGCCTACGTGTGGCGTTTAACCAAACGCAACTTCCGCCAGTCCAGCCGGCCACTCTGGCCAGCGTGCTGCTCTGTCGTGCGCCATCCCAGCCTGTTCGTCTTTCACCGGGTGGCACTGCACGTTGGTGGAGATGGACAGAAAGTGTGAAGGTGAGCCTACCAGCGGCAGGTTGCTGACGCTGGGTGACGTCGCCAGCGCGGAACTCGTCTAGTCTTTTCGCCTTCCCTGTGGGCAGCCAATGGCCAATGCCGTCGCTGTGGAGTGACCTCTTTTCTTCACCCAACACCCTGGCAGAAGGCGCACGCGGCTGTGCAAAGATGAAGGCTGTGAGCATCTTTATCTTCGTGGTTGCGTTCTGTGCTATCACTGGTTGCGCGAGCGCCGAAGTTACCAATCTTCACGTGGTCCCGCACACCCACGATGTACGCTTCACTTCCCCATTCTTTCATCAATGTTTTTGGATGCCTTTTCCAATAATAATGGCTATCAATTTACGCTCGATCTTACGATGAGTTACTTACTGCGACCACCCAATCGATGCTTGTGGGCACTACTCATAATTTTAATACCACACAAATTACGTATTACAATTTTTTGTAATATTACGCGTAGCACTAACTTTAAGAGGGCGGCAGGACGTGGGGTGGCTGAAAACGGTGGACGAGTACTACTACGGTGCCAACAACACCATTCAGCACGCCGGTGTGCAGTACATTCTCGACTCCGTCATCGCTGCGCTCCTCCAGAACCCCGAGAGAAAGTACTACGTCCTTAGTTCCACGTCCCCCAATGAGGGGACTCTACTGACGAGTGATTGTACCGGGCAGGTTTATCTACGTAGAGATCGCCTTCTTCGAGAGGTGGTGGAACGAGCAGTCGGAAGACATGAAGACCATCGTGCGCAGCCTCGTTGGTGCGCGCCGTCTGGAGTTCATCAATGGCGGCTGGTGCATGAACGACGAAGCCGGCACCCTCTATCCCGGTACTCTCCATCGCCCAGAAGGACCCACACGATCACCCTCACTCACTCACCACTCCTGCCCGACGTGCGTGCCTTCATTACCGTGTGGCAGCTGTCATCGATCAAATGACGGAGGGTCACCTCTTCCTGGAGAGGGAGTTTGGGGTGAGGCCGACCATTGGATGGCACATTGGTATGTGGCCGATAATGGCTCGCCGAGCAGACTTTTTTCATACAATTAACCCAAATGCTTGCTCTACTCCACTCCAGATCCGTTCGGACACGCGTCCACTCAGGCATCGCTCTTTGCTCAGATGGGCTTCAACGGTACGTCTCCCCCGAGTGAGTCCTGGCTGCTCGTAAAGCCTGCTGGTCTCGGAGACGCTGAGGGTGTTCGGTTGCGCATGTATGTCAGCCTTCTTCTTCTCGAGAATCGACTACCAGGACTACGCTCTCCGCAACAAGACCAAGGAGATGGAAATCGTCTGGCGGGGCTCCGAGTCGCTCGGCCAGGAGACCGAGATCTTCACCTCGGTCATGTATGGTTCGTGGTCGCCGTCCATTCCTTACTCTCCGCTTTTTTTTTCCTCTCCCCCCTGCGCTCTCATGTTGAGCTCACCCCGAGGCGACACTATCTTTCCGTGCAGATGGCTACGGTCCTCCGGACGGGTTCTGCTTCGAGTGCGACAACGTCCCGCCGATCCAGGACGACCCGCGTCTGTTCGGCGTCAACATCAAGGAGCGCGCTGACAAGCTGGCGGCCGAAATCAAGACCAGACAACTGGCGTACGCTCTCTCGCCCGTGTTTTGCGCGACGAGTGATTTGCATTGACCCTAAAGTCGGTAATGGTACGTATGTGGCCTACTAGTTACCGTACCAACAACATTATGCTTGCGTTTGGCTCGGACTTCCAGTTCGAGAACGCCAACATCAACTTTAAGAACATGGACAAGCTGATGCGCTACATCAACGCCCATCCCGAGTATGAACTTAACATGTTCTACAGCACTCCCTCCATCTACATCGAGGTATAATTATCGATATATCGATGTGTGCATGTGTTATCTGGTAAAACGGTGCTCATGATGTCTTGCATGTGTCATCACGAAACAGTACGTGCACAAGGCCGCCGAGGAGAAGAATATCGCGTGGACTGTCAAGACGGACGACTTCTTCCCCTACGCCGACTGCCCTCACTGCTTCTGGACCGGCTACTTCACTTCGCGCCCTGCCCTCAAGGGTCTCCCTGCATCCCTTGTGGTAGCACTTTATTCTCTACAAAATGGCTGACGCTCGTTGTGTGGCACCACCGCAGGATACGTGCGCACCCGCTCGAACCTTCTGCACGCGACGGAGAAGCTCATCACCACGGCTCGTGGAGACGTTGATGGCGCTGCCAGCCACGACAACATCGCCAAATACGAAGTGCTTGCTCAGGTACGCTGCGGAGCAATGGTGTCTCTTAGTGACGCGGGGCGCTCACTGCATAGTTTTCATCGTTTCAATGATAGGCCATGGGCGTCGCACAGCACCACGACGCCGTTGCTGGCACTGAGAAGCAGCACGTCGCTGATGGTACGCGCCAGCCAAATTGCTCGTTCTACGAATGACTGATGATCCCACACACACACACTCCAGATTACGCGGAGCGTCTGTCGATTGGCAGCGATAACGCGCAGGAAGTGGTTTCGGAGGTGGTGGGCAAGCTGCTGGCGCGCCAGTCGTCGCCGTCTCTCCCCTCGTTCTCCTACTGCCCGCACCTCAACATGAGCGTATGCCCCGCTACGGCGCAGCTGGCCAACAACAAGGCCGTGCCCGTGGTGGCCTACAACCCCCTGGCCTGGACCCGCACCTTCAACTTCCGCATCCCCGTGCCCGTGCCCGACGTCGCCGGTACGCGTTGGTGGTACCTACCGACCTTTGTGTCGACGCTATGGCTGACCCATGGGTCACGCAGTGGTGGTGAGCACCAAGGTGGCGATCGCCACGCAGACGGTGCGCAGCGGGGACGCCTCGGGGCTTCCCTTCATCCTGGAGTTCTCGCTCGACCTGCCTCCCATGGGCTACCTGTCCTTCGTGCTCCAGCGCGGCTCGTCCGCCAACGACCGCAAGCTGGCCCTCAACGACGAGGCCGAACCCGCCACGTACTCTCAGTTCTCGCCCATGATGCCCTCTGTCGGTCATTGGCCTGATGCTTGATGCTGAACGGTGGTGGGGTGCGCAGTGGCGGTGCCGTGGCTCACAAGCAGCTGCTGTCGAGCGGCGACAGGGCCGGTCGCGTGTTGGAGAACAAGTACCTCCGGGCCACCTTCTCCTCAGTCACCAACCGTCTGGAGCTGGTCGAGAACCTGCTGACCGGCCAAAAGGTCGTCATCGACCAGGGCCTCCTGTGGTTCGTTGAACATCTTTGGCTTTGGCTTTGCCAAGTGAGGCAAGATCACCGTACTTATGAGCCACCGTGCTTACTGCAGGTACAACTCGAGCACGGGGAACAACAAGCTCTCGATCCAGCCGAGCGGCGCGTACATCTTCCGCCCCAACGAGACCTACGCCTTCAACATGACCAAGGACAACGTCCCCTCGATTCAATTCCTCACCGGTCCCCTCTCCTCGGGTACCCGTTCCCCTGTTACTACCGATCGCCCACTTTGGTTTTTTTTCCACGTTTTTGGTTTGGTTGTCTGTCGTATCTAATGTCTGTGCGTGCAGAGGTGCGCCAGGTGTTCAACTCGTGGGCCACGCAGACGGTGCGCCTGTACGCCGATCAGCCCTTCCTCGAGTTCGAGTACACCATTGGACCCATCGACATCTCCGACAACCGCGGCAAGGAGGTATGGAACACTGGCCTTGTTTTGGTGTGTGTGCGTAACGGTATTCTAAGCATGTGTACCGCTCATTACGGCCCACAGGTCATCACGCGCTACGCGACGCGCGGGTTCAGCACGGATTCCACGTGGTACACGGACTCGCAGGGTCAGGAGATGCAGAAGAGGCGCTACAACTACCGCCCCACGTGGCCGCTCAACGTGACCGAGCCCGTGGCCGGCAACTACTACCCCATGAACTCGGCCGCCTTCCTTCGCAGCGGCAACGCTCAGATCACGTACGACTGCAGCTGCACCGGGCTTCGCCTTCGCCTTCACCTGGACTGTTGATTGAGCGACGTGTGTGCTCTCCTTTTTGTCAATAGGGTTGTCAACGATCGCAGCCAGGCTTGTGGAAGCGTTGCCGATGGTGAGCTTGAGGTACTCGAAACTGATTCTGAGAAAACAAACATCGTGTTGGGTGCTAACAGAGGGTTGACGCTACTGCGAATGATCACAGGTGATGCTGCACAGGCGTCTGCTTCACGACGATTACCGCGGCGTGGGTGAGCCCCTCAACGAGACCGAAGCCGTGCGTACGGTCCACCGCCTGTCGTTCACGTCCGTCCAAGAGGCCGGCCGCGCCCTGCGCACTACGGCCTACCACATCAACAACCCTCCCGTCCTTCTCTTTGCCAACTTTGCCGTACGCTCCCGGTTCCCTCTGTGTTCGAGTCGAGGCCTCCAGTGACTGACCGGGTGGGGGCGGCAGGGTAACGCCAATGCCTGGTTCGGGTCGTACAACGCCACCTACCTGCCCCTGGTCTCGGCCCTCCCGTCCAACGTGCACCTGCTCAACCTCCGCACGCTGCCCCTCACCGGCGAGGTGCTGCTGCGTGTGGCCCACATCTACGCCGTGGGCGAGGACTCGGCGCTGTCCAAGCCGGCGCAGGTGGACCTGTCGTCGCTGTTCAAGCACCTGAGGGTCACCAAGATCTCCGAGATGAACCTGTCGGCCAACCAGCTCAAGAGCCAGGTCAAGCGCTTCAAGTGGAAGACTGCCTCTTCTTCTTCCGCCATTACTCAGGTACCGAGCCCTCTCCTGCAATAGCCCCCCCCCCATCACGTGAACGCTCATCATGAACTGGGCGCGCAGGATGAGGAGCCGAGGAAGGAGGTGAGCGCCGATCTGCCCCTCGTGGATCTGCGTCCGATGGAGATCCGCACCTTCATCGTTCGCCTCGAGAAACAGTGAATCGTCAGTGGCTCTGCACAGTCTGAAAAGAAAGGAACATTCTTTGCATTGGCCGTGTAGCGAAGGTACACATTCACTCGGGCTTTCGGGGTGGGGCGTAGTGGAGGTGGAGTCGAGCCGAGCGCAGAAGGTGCGAGACGAGAAGGGCGGCGACAACGGCGATGGTGGCAAAGCCCAGGAAGGTGGAGAAGGTGAAGCCGGACATGAAGGGGTAGGGCCACCGGCCGCTCTTGGCGTAGAGCGCGGCGGTCAGGTGCAGGTAGGCGATGACGCCGCCCACAAGCACGCTCAGCTCGAGCAAGAGCGAGACGGGCGGATGGTGGCGAAAGAAGGCGCGAGGCCGACGGTGGAGGGCAAGGAACTCCAGAGCGAGCACGACCATGGGCAGCGTGTGTTGGATGTGGTTGAGGAGAGCCGGGAAGGCGAAGGCGCGAGGGAAGATGAGCTCCCGGTCGTAGAAGAAGAGGCCCCAGAAGATGGTGGTGACGATCACGGCGAAGAAGCATGCCAGCGCGAAGAGCAGTTCGTGCAGCTGCAGGGTGAAGGCCCAGAGCTTGCTCGCCTGCTCTTTCGCGCGTTGGCTCGCACGAAGGAGCCGTACGTCGACCACCAGCGCAACGCAGAGGAAGGCGCCCAACGTCGCCAGCCCCCACATGGTGAACATCAGCACGAGCCAGGGCGCCAGCATGCCGAGCTGCCTCAGCCACACCACGGAGTACGCCACAACCGCCAGGCTCACCGCGTGAAACCCGAGACGCAGCCATCCCGTCGCCGCCATGATGTTGTCTGTTGCTTACGCAGTGGTTTTGTGGTGGTTTATTGCTCGCACGTTGTGGGCTGCCGCGTGGCAGGTGCCGCCTTGGAGCTGGAAAATGAAATGTTAGATACGAGAAAATAAAAGGAAATTGAAATGGGGAAGTTTCTGGGAAGGAAAGTGAGCAAACAACGGCAAGGGGCTACAAGACGGCGGCGGCTTGACACTCGCTGCCACCACTTGCTGCCACCAAGAAGACACGCACAAGAGAAGAAGACGTCGTCATGAGCCACAACAAATCCCGAAAAAACTACCTGGGTCCGGTGGGCTTTACTTCCATATGGTACGACACGTACGCGGTGACGGATGAAGGTTGGATGCTGACGCATCAAGAGCAGGGAAGCAGTGAAGGCAGGTAATGCCGAGCGCGTGAAGATGCACCTGAGTGGGCGCAACTCCATCAACCTCAACGGCGTGCAAAACGGTTCGTGCCCTTTCATTTTATTTCATTTTTATTTTTTCAATTAATAAATAAAATATTATAATGTAAACAAACCTATTTTACTATTGTTATTGCGGTAAACAAATCCATGATTTAAATTCATCAATTTTAATTTCAGGTTGTACGCCGCTGTACCTGGCGGCGCAGAACAACAAGCCAGCGATGATCCGTCTGCTGGCCAAGGAGAGCGTCAATCCCAACATCCACTGCCAGGGCTACTCGCCTCTTGGGATTGCAGCCATGAACGGTAGGGCCCAAGCTCTCCGGTTTGGTGCGGTGTAAAATGCATTGATTTTAACGGTTCCTGGTCCTAGGCTTTACCGAATGCGTGAAGGAGCTGCTGGAGTTGCGAGCCAATCCGAACTCGGTACACTCACTTGACGTCACGCCCGGTCCATCATGTCTTATTTTGTTCCATTCTCGTTGATGTGGGGCGCAGACCGACTTGCCTCTGCATGCGGCAGCCTACAGCGGCTTTGCCTCGGTGGCCGAGGTACCGACCGACCAACCGCTTGTCTGCGCAAGCAACGAAATCGACACAGCACAGGCCATAAGTGGTAACTCACCCGTGGTGTCGTTGTGTAATGCTCTTGGTGGCCGCGGTTCTCCGCAGGTCCTGCTTCAGAATGGCGCCTCGCTCGACAAAAAGGACGACGAAGGCCGGACACCTTTGATGCTCGCATTGATCCACGGACACGAAAAGGTCTCGTTCGTTTCCGCATCGCTCGAGACTTTGTGTGTATTGGCCTCGAGTAGTCCTTCCATATTGACCCCGTCGTTGCGCTGCTGCTGCTGCGTGCTCGTGCACAGGTGGCAGAGCTCATATTGCAGAAGGGCCTCAAACAGGGGATGCCCAGTGTCAATGATAAGACGAATCTCCCGCCGACGAGTGTCTACAATACTCAGGACTATGCCTACTCCAACCCCAACTGCGGGCGTGCGGTTCGTTTGCCTGGGCCACTGCGTGCTGCTTCTCCCCGGCTTGCTTGGCTTTCTTACGCTCGGGCCTTTTTTTTTGGCCTCTCATGTCGGCGAGCAGGCTCTGCACTTTGCCGCAGAATTCGAAGGCGGGCGTCACTTGGTGGAGCTCCTCCTCTCGCCCTCGCTCGCCGTCGATGTGAACGTGACCGATCGCTTTGGCCGCACTCCGGTACGAGTCATCACTTCCTTCGTTCTCAACGTGGCTGGCCGTGGCACTAACTCAAACCCGAACAGTTGCACCTGGCGCTGGCAACGAATCACGGGACGGAGATCGCCAAGCGCCTCTTGAAGGAGCCGGCCATTGATGTGACTCTCACCGACGAGAAGATGCGCTTGCCTCTACATATTGCGTGCACCAAGGGAGGGCACGAGGTAAAAAAAAGGCCATCTCATTTCTCTCGCTTTCATTCTTTTTTTCCTCTCTCATTTCACACAGTCCTGGGCGCTAACTTGGCTTTTTGGTGTGCAACAGGTCGTGTCTGCGTTGGTCGACTTGGCGCCACATCTGATCAACGCCAAGGACGAACATGGAGCGACTCCTCTTCATCGTGCCATCAAGTACGCCACACCTTCTTGGGTTTTGGCCAGGCTAAACTCATGTTTGAGTCGTGTGTGTGTGTGTGTGTGTGTGTGTGTGTGTGTGTGTGTGTGTGTGTGTGTGTGTGTGTGTGACAACAGTAACGGGCACGACAACATCGCGTTGCATTTGATCAAGCGCAATGCGGACATCAAGGCTCGCAACGTCCGCGACCAGACGCCGTTCGACGGCCTGCCCAAGGGCGACCGACTGCAGATGCTCGAGGAGTGCTACCAGTCCTTCCAGGAGGGGCTGCTCAACACGCTCAACGACGAGAAGCTGAGCGACGTCGCCATCCACCTCGAGGGCGGCTCGCGGGTCATCCTATGCTCCAGGCTGGTTCTGTTCGCCCGCTCTGCCTACTGGCGCAAAGTGCTGCTCGAGAAGGAAGCAGAGGCAGAGGCGGCTGCAGCCGCCGCCAACACCAGCGAAGGCGGCCGCCTGGAGATCGTGGTCAATGAGGGCCGCTACGAGGTGTTCCACGCCATGCTCTACTACCTCTACACGGACAACATCCAATTCCCGCAGCTGGCCGCGCTGGCCGCCGCCCCGCACCCGGGCCTCAAGCCCGCCGACGCGGAGGCCAGGCGCGCGCAGGAACGAAACAACTTCCTCTCCGACGTGTTGGTCATGGCCGAGCGCTACGGCGAGACCAGGCTGCACGAGCTCTGCAGCCAGGCCATCGACTCGGACACACTCAGGTCGCTCGAGCGAAGGTATGGCCGTCTTCTGGGCTTGTGCATACTTCTCGCAGTCTGCACATGTCTGACGCAGATGTGTGCGCCGCGACGTGCAGGCGGAAGCGTGTCGATGCTGCGCGGCGGCTGCTTGTGAGCCACTTCTCTTCGGACATGAAGAAGATGCTCAACAACAAGCGATACAGCGATGTCATCTTCTCCATAGAGGGCAAGATCGTCTACGCCCACAAAGTCATCCTCTGTTCCAGGTTTGTTATTACCGTCACGAACCGTTGCTTCTTTTTGATCACTAAACAAAACCTAACTACTCTCGTCTTGTTGTGTTGGCTGACAGGAACGAGTTCTTCAAGGCCATGCTGCTGGGTCCGTGGGCGAAGGAGAAGTGTACAGAAGAGGACCCCATCCTCATCACCGACACACCTTACCACATTTTCTACTCGGTATACCCACGTACCCCGACTTCCACGCCCACACCCTCGCGCACTAACGAGCGCAAGGCAGGTGGTCGAGTTCAGCTACACGGGCGACTGTCCCCAGATCGAGCCCGACACGGTGGTGGACCTCTACCAGGCCTCGCATCAGTACATGCTCCTCGAACTCCGAAAACGGTACCACACCCCCAATCTCAGTGTTGCAGAAGCGTTGCTTCCCAGCTCTGATTTGACGGTGTTCCACCTTGTGCGCAGGTGCGAGAACATCATCGAGGAGGCAGTGGGTGTTGACAACGCCGTGCCCATCTACGAGGTACACACAATGATGATGACGATGACGATGGCGATGACGCTCAATTTCTCTTCTGATCAACTTCATCTCACTAACACTCTCTTTCACGTCGTAGCTGGGGCACATCTACGAGGACGTCAAGATGAAAGAGAAGGCGCTGGCCTTCATCACACAGGACGCTGACACGTTCCAGTTGGTATGCGAAGGGCTTCAACACGCCTTTGCATGCACACTCCTTCAGCTGACGCTTATTGTGGGGGGGGGTGTTGTACTATGCCACACAGATCAGTGCCAACTCGGCCTTTAGCGACCTGCCCGAGCACTTGCTGGTGGATATCTACCGGGAATTGCTGGTGCGAATCGGAGGCTTCAGCGCAAGCACGACAGACGCTCTCGTCACGCAAGAGAACAAGTACGACCTACTGATGAACTATTGGTTTCATGATGACCTCTTGATTTCATCATCCATCACCCTAATCTTTGTCACACCTCAACTCGATCAGGCAAGGCGACACACCGCTCCACCTTGCATGCAGCATACCGGGCATGGTCGTCGCCGTCCGGTGGCTTCTGCAAAACGGTGCCAAGTACGCATTCCGGCGCTTCCTTTTTTTAATATAATTTGTATCTAATTTCATTTAAAATGAGGACCTTGAGAATTTATTGGTTTGTAGTTATTTAGAAATTTATTTATTGACTTTTATTGTTTTCAGCCCGAACCAAAAGGGGCGAAGAGGCTACCCGCTGCACATCGCAACGCGGGGAGGGGACATCAGCACCGTCCGCGCGCTGCTGGACCAGCCGGGCTTGTTGGTCAACATCGCCGACCCGGCCACTGGCGAGACGGCCCTGCACATAGCTTGCGGTGCGGGGCATGAGAACATCGCCTTCCTCCTCATCGGTACGCAGCTTCCCCCATGCACGCGTGTTTGGAGCTAAATTCACCACATGGTGCGCTAACTCCTTTCGGCTTCGATCGACAAACAGAGCGAAACGGTGATGTCAACGCCCACGACAAGCGGCGCCGTACGCCGCTTGAACTCATCGCGGAGACCAACCACACCTTCGCCACCGATTTCAAGGGTACTGTTGTGTAACGCGGCACTGGTCCTTTTTTTTTCACTCTGACTCACTCACGGCGTTGCAGAGCACCGCGAGCTCTCCAAGATCAAGTTTGGCCAGGCGCTCAACGACCCCGCCTTCTCCGACATCGTCATCACCAACGGCGATGCCCGATACTACTGCCATCAGGTGAGTGAGCCCTCCCCCCCCAAATCGCCCAGGACCCTTATTACGACTTTTTTCCTCTGACCCCAATCAACTTGACCCTGGCAGGCGATTTTGTGCGCGCGGTGTCCGGCATTTGAACAGGCCATCGAGGATTCAAGCCGATCAGAGGACATCACACTGGCAGGAGGTCATGGTAAGCGGTCATTAGCAACTCATCGGGTAACTCGCTGTGTGTGGACTTTTTTGTTGACTGGCCAGCAATCTGTATGTAGTGCGCAAAGTACCGGTGGTGGAGATCGAGGGAGTGCAGGAACAGACCATCGCCGCCTTCCTTCGCTACGTCTACACCGACGAAGTCGAAATCGATCTCGGTACACACACCCTCCTTCAAGGGAAGAGAGCTTTTTATTTGTGTTTACTTCACAACTCACCACCAATTGTCTGTTCTCAGACAACGTGTACGAGATGATGGGTCTGTCGATGATGTACCCCGTCACGGGCCTCCTCGCGCTCTGCGAAAGGGCCAACGATGTACTTTTCCCCTCCTTTGCACAAATAGCCGCCACCAAGTGGCTCACCGATCTCCCTTGCGTGTGTATGCGCGAGCAGCCCACGACTGCGCCGCCGCCGGAGGCGTCGACCATGGCCGTCGATTTCGTGTCGCTGTTCAACCAGGAGAAGTTCGCCGACGTGCGGTTCATTTTCGATCCACCAACCTTCGTCGATACCGGCGGAGGCGACGACCCAGATGGTGACTTGGACGAGGAGTGGAAGCAGCACATGCCCTCGTTCACGCCGGCAGAGCTGCGGGAGGAGCCGAAGATCGACGACGACCACGACGGAGAGGACGAAGTGGTGGTCATCCACGCGCACCGTGCCATCATCGCCACCCGGTCGCCGCTCCTGCTGACCCACTTCCCGGAGCTAAAGTCGGAAACGACGCAAAGAACGAAGGACGGAAAGAACGAAGCGGTGGTCGAGATCGACATGCGGAGATGGACCATGCCTCAGCAGCGTGGCAAGTCCGTGGTGGGAAAGAACGAAGCTTCGACGAAGAACGGAAAAAGCGATGGCGGCAGTAGCAGCGACGAGCAGCACAACTACTACGCTTCGTTCTTCGTCTTCCTCCGGTTCCTCTACTCGGGCGTGATGAGCCTCCCCGCCACCGTCGCCGCCGGTGATCGCTCGCCCGACGCAGCGACGACGGTGCGATCAAACGACGAAGAGGCCGAGCTGTACCGCGAGATCCTCGGGCTGGGCGAGCTGTTGGGCGTCAAGGCGCTCGTGCGGCAGGTGCAGCCCAAGGTTGACGAGGAAGAGCGAAGGCGCAAGAAGGCCCACCTCCTCACCTCTGCCTTCTAACCTTGGTTGTGGCTCTACTTGTTTGGGCACTCTTGGAAAACAACACCTCCACGACCCAAGTCTCTGCTTTCGTTGAATGGGACTTCTATTTACATCTAGGTTACAGTGATACCTGCACACCATGTGATGGTGGGGCAAGCAAATTATGTGCAGTAAACGACTTAGTGGCCAAGGGCCTTCTGCTTGATGGAGTTGATGACGCCCTTCTTCTTGGCGGGCTCGCTCTCGCCCTTCTTGGTGGTCTTGCCGCTCTCGAGGTCGCCATCATCGTGGCTCAGCTCGTCGCTGCTGTCGCCCGAGCCTCTCCTGATGTCCAGCAGCGGAATCATGTTCTGCTCATCTTGCTTCGCCTGTCGCAGAGAATTGAGCGTGCGTGAGTCGTGTGCTTGTGTCAAGTGGTGTAGTGGTGTGAATGATGAGCACAATCATGCTTGGCGGGCAGACGTACCACTTTCTTCTTGGGCTGAACGAAGACGCCAACGGGCAGCATGGTGCGGCCCCACGTGGAGTTGATCACCACCGCCGCGCTTCCATACCAGGCGATGATCGCCGTCAAGATTCCAAACGCGCCGCCGGCCTTGGTCACATTTGGGGCCTCACTGTTGTGTGCGGTGTGGTGTGTGCAGGTGGTGCGTGTGAGACGAAGGCGTGTTGGAAAGCTGCAGTGGTGGCGGGCTGACGTACGCAAAGTCGCCGATGCAGAGGAGCAGGAAGGTGATGCTGAGCACGACGAAGAGCACGGCCAGTACGAGCGACACCCGGAAGGAGGCGGCGGTCATGTAGAGGGTGAAGATGAGCCACATCAGCAGGAAGAGGCCTGACGCCTCGTGGACCTTGTCCGCAGGCAGGGAGGGCACGATGAAGTAGACGTAGCCCGCGTAGCTGCACCAGAACGCGCCGTAGCTGCAGAACGCAGTCGCGCCGAACGTGTTCGAAATTCTGTACTCGTAGAGACCTGAGCTCAACAGCGTTAGAGAGATGAACACTGACGGCCGGAAGAATGAAGCGTTGATGATGACGAAGACGAAGGGTGGGTACCGGCGATGAATTGGGCGATGCCGCCGTAGAAGAGGGCGACAGCGACGACGAGGCCGCTGGTGTCGGTCAAGATGCCGGCGTTGTAGATGGAGAGAGTCATCGTGGTCAGTGCGAAAGCGCCCAGGCCCAGCGGACCAGGATTGCCCAGACCTTCCACCAAGAGAACGAACGCGACAAGAACGAAAGCGACAGGAAGAGAGAGTGAGAGGTTAGCAAGGTGGTCGGGCAAAGATGTGAGAAAAGGATGCAATGTACCCGACTTGGGGACCTTGGGGACCTGCACGGCTCGAAGCAGCTGGGAGAGCTCACCAAGGCTGATGGTGACTTTGTGTTCTTCGTCGACGGACATGACGCTGGTGTGGGATGAAAGTCGCTGTTGTCGTGGATGATGACGCTCTTGGAAAAGAAGCGGTTGCCTCGCGTCGTTCTGAAGATGGCGAGATCCATCGCCAAACAGTTTTAGTTCCCTCATCTTTACTTGGTTCTTCTTGTTTTCTGCTTCTTGTCTTTCGCGAAAGACGAGGTTGCGTCCACCCACTCGACAAGAAGCGAACAACGAACATGAAGAAGAACAACAAACGAAGTCGTGGTGGTTGTGGACAGTTGGGCTCTACCTAGTACAGGGCCTCGCGATAGCGGGGGATGAAGGGGTGGTAGCACGGCCTCCTTGAGCCCCTGTGTGGTGACGGTGGGGTGAGCCCAGACGGTCCGAAGGTGGCGGTAGTGCAACAGGCGGTGGCCAGTGGTGTGGAGCGGAGGGAGCAGGGGTAGTTGTTTTGAACAAGACGGCGGTCCGGCGCACCCTTTGGACTTTTTATTCTACCCAGAGGCGCAAGTCACGATTGGCGTAACTCGCACGAGCCAATGACGCGTTCGCTCCTGAAGAATCGGCCACACTGAAATCAGACATTTTTACGCCAATCGGAACCCGCCGCAGATTTATCCATTTCCTATCCTCGGTTCTGTTGGCTGGCCGGTAATCAAGCTAAAAACTCGCTGATAATTCGTCCGGCATGCTTGGAATAGCCTTAACTTTTTTGTAAAGACCGGCTCTGGTTGGTCGGCTCTCTTGTTTGGCGGGGGGTCGCGCAGCTTTGCTCTTGGATAGTTCTTCTCTCCGGCCACCCGCAGATTCGCAACGCCCGCCGAGTGTCAGGGTCATCCCCCAACATCGAACATGTTTACTCCGAGGTCGCGTTTGAGGCCTGCCTTGCCACTTGGATTTCGTCTGGCTCTTGCCCGCGTCAATCTTGAGGAAGTGGCTTGCCCAGGGACTTTGTCGGCACTGGAACCCTTTGTCCCAAGGCCGATGGTGGGGGTGGTAGTTGCGTTGACCTACATCACGCCCAACCTCTACTTCCCTCCCAAGGTGACGGTAAACCGCCTCCACGAAAGTCCCAGGTCCGCGCACCGTGGTCGCGTTCGACCAAACCAATCCACAACACACGACACACAACACACGACACACAACACACAACACACGACACATGCCACACACGACACACGACACATGCCACACGATACACGATACAACTTCATGCGAAAGCAGGGTGTTGTATTAAGTGTGCTACTCGCTGTGTTGGTCATACCATTTGGCCTCCTTCTCCAGCAGCGTTACGAGACCCCGGGCGATGTCGGTCTTCACCGAGCCATGGAGCCGCGGAAGTGCCGCTCGCCACAGGCGTACGAAGTTGGGTCTGAAGCGCGGTTCGGCCCACCGCAGGAACCGCACCAGATCGGCCCGTTCCCCGACCAGGATCGGGTGTTCATCGGGGAGGTTGACCATGATGTGGAGGTTGGAGCAGACACCGAAGACCGCCCTGGTAAAATCGCCCCTCTTGAGCGCCAGCCATTCCTTGACCTGGAAGTAGTAGGTGAGCCGGTCCTCAGAGTCCTCGGGGAAGTGCAGGCTCTTGGGGACCCCCAGCGCGGAGAGAAGGCCGTTGGTGGACATGCGGCCGAGGGAATATCCTGGCTCAGTCAGCATCTGCGCGGCCTGTAGGCCGAGACGCACAATGGCGGCGATGTCGTGCTCCTTCTCACACTCGTCGTGGATGGTGAGGGCCAGCAGCTGCTGCACAGCATGTTCATCCTCGGCATCACCTTCAACCACCTTGGGCTCGATGGTTTGCTGCTGGCCGAAGAGGAACTGTTCCAAGTCCATCTCGGCGGGACCAGCCTATGCAAACGCAGCATGTCTTAGATGTGGAGCAAGTAGTGTGTACACGGAATAGGCGCAGCAGCTTACCAAGACAAGCAAGGAATCAAGTTCAGGGTTTTCTTCTCCTCCTTCGTAGGCGTTGCTATCGTATGTCCTGGTAGCCTCAAGGCTGTGTGAACTTGGCGCAAGGCCGATCTCCTGCATCTGAAAAGCCATTAGCGTCTGTGCTTTTGCTGGTTTGGTTTGGTTTGATTTGATTTGGTACCCCAGGCTGGGAAGTGTTCACTGGAACTGACACGCTCTCAACCTCCCCTTCAGATGCTGGAGCTGTCAAGTGAGGAGCTATGCCTCGGTCAGCTCTTTCACTCCGCTTGACAAGATGAGGGTAGGGAATGAAAGGCCAATGTACCTGCATCACTTGGCAGTGGGTGGCAGCCTGGAGAAGGGTCGGCAGCCTGGAGAAGGGAGCTGATGGTGGTGATGTAGGCATCAAAGCAGGCCTGGGCCTGGGCCAGGTCACCTTTGACTGCAGCATCTCGTGCATGAGACAGAGTCACCGTGGCCTGCATGAAGTCGCCAATGCGGTCCCACAACAGGCTGTGCTCCTGCAGGCCAAGCTCAATCTGCACTGTTTTGTGAGCAAGAGAGCAATTGCACCGCCGCACACGCACACGCACACGCACACGCACACCACACGCACACGCACACGCACACGCACACGCACACGCACACGCACACGCACAGCTCTACGTACAAAGGTCTCTGCACCAAGGGGTGGCACTGTGGAATAGCTGTCAGGTGGTGCCTCACAAGGCCATGTGACCAGAGAGGACGGTCCAAATACCTGCAAACTGGGCTACTGGTCCTTGTCTGTGCGGCTGAAGCAGCACTGTGGATACTGGCGCAGAGGTACACTGCTTCTTCCTGGTCACCTGGCGTAGCAGAGACATGTTGTTCGCCTCTTGCAACTCACAGTAAAGAGGGGAAAGGAGGGCGTACTTTCTCCACCTGCTTTCGCTTCTTGCCAGACATCTTTTCGTCATCAGTGACCTCCCACAGGGCAAGCGCAGTCTCGTGCGCACGTGTGGACTGATGTTGCGCCGCCTCAGAGGCCGCCAGCTGCTTCTCGCAGGCGACACACCAGGCCATGCCATCAATGACAAATGTGCCACTTGAAATCACTGCTCTCTCCGCTTTGCTCTTGTGCACACCGGAGCTGGTGTGGCCGCGAAAGCCTTGCGTGGAGTCAAAGTACTCGCCCAGTCGCTTGGGGTCATCGGAGCAGATGGCGCAGGTGGCTCCTTTGAGGCCGTTCTTCACAAATCCGAAATGGTGCGCGTAAATCGTTCCTGTCCCCCCCCCAATACAAAGAGCCAAATAAATCTCAGTAACTCGTAACTATAGCACTGAACTGAGACATGAGCATACCGCCTGGGACGACGCTGGGCAGTGGCTCGGAGGCAATGGTGGGGTCTTGCATGTTGCTGCAGTCTATTTCGCCTTTCACCACTGCAAGTTCGGTGGAAGTGTCGATGGCGCAATAATTTGCTATTGGCTTCAATTGCGTAATCCAAAAATTTGCCGAAATTTAGAAACTTGGCGTTGGGAGAAGGCAAAAAACCTGGGGGGGCTGGTCAACACGCAAACACAAAAGAAAGATGGAAGGCATCAGCGATGACGCACCGCAGCACCAGCATGAAGCAGAAAGCTCTGCATTGAGAGGTAAGGTGTGCATTATCACGGGCGCCAATACCGGCATCGGCAAGGAGACCGCCCTCGCCATGGCTGCACTCGGTAAGCGTGCCTTCTTCACAATTATTTCAATCTCAAAGCAGGCTCTGAAATCTTTTGTTCTTCTCCGTGATATATCCCTCCAACTTAATGAACATATAAATAATATTGAACATAGTACTATTTGTGAAGGTGTCCATGTGGTGATGGCATGCAGAAACATGGAGAGGGCCGAGGCGGCGATCAGCGACGTGCGGAAAGAGATCGAGGAGACGCTGGAGAAGCGGCACAAAAAGGGCGGAGACCACCCAAAGGAGTGGACCACGTTCGGCATCCCGCAGGTGCAGAGCGTGGACGACGTGTCGCTCGAGGCCATGGCCCTCGACCTGTCCGATCTCGCGTCCGTGCGCTCCTTCGTCAACGCCTTCCAGGCCAAGCACCAGCACCTTCACTACCTCATTCTCAACGCCGGTCTCGTTCACCCTCATCTTGTCCAACATGACATGTTTCAGTGGCCTGATGGTCTGACATTGTTTGTCTGTTTGTGCGGCCGCAGGAGTGGTGACTACGGAGAAGCGGAGATCGGCGCAGGGCCACGAACTCATGTTCGCCACCAACCACCTTGGCCACTTCTTCCTCACCACCCTGCTGCTTGATACGCTCGCTGCGTCTTCGCCGGCTCGGATCGTGGTTGTGTCCTCCGAAGCCCACAAGTTCTGCGGACCCCTCAACGAAGATCTGAAGCTGGTTTCTGACCCTCCTGAGTTTGGCCTCAAGGTACAATACGCAACACACACACGACACACACGACACACACGACACACACGACACACACGATCAGTTCGCGTTTTGTTTGCCGTCATTGTGTGCTCACAATAACCTGCAGAGCGCAATGTCACTCTACGGCGTCAGTAAGCTCTGCAATTTGCTCTTCACGCTCCACCTGAACAAGCTGCTGAAGGAGAAGGAAAGCCACGTCTCCATCAACGCTGTTCACCCTGGCACAGTGGTACATACACCTCCAACTGTCCAGCGTTGCGTGTGCACCACTCACCCCGCACGATTTCCTTGCGGTGCAATCAACAGAACACAGAGCTGGGAAGAGAGACGCCCTGGTACCTGTCCTGGATCGTCAAGCCCATCTCTCAGCTCTTCTTCCGCAGCCCTGAAGAGGGCGCAAGGTGAGTTTCTCTTCCCAACCGGCCTGCGTGTGGATCTGATCACGCCACTCACTCGGGCATTGCCCCAACAATGTGTTCGCAGGACGTCGGTCTACTGCGCCGTGTCGCCCGAAGTCGAAGGGGTGGGCGGCAAGTACTTCAGCAACGAGAGGGAGGAAAAGCCCAAGCCCTACGCTGTCGATGAGGCGACCGCTGCCGCGCTCTGGGCCTACAGCGAGGAGCTCGTCAAGGACTTCTGAG
The DNA here is from genome assembly GCF_000313135.1 of Acanthamoeba castellanii str. Neff. NCBI lineage: Eukaryota > Discosea > Longamoebia > Acanthamoebidae > Acanthamoeba > Acanthamoeba castellanii. The sequence continues at coordinate 229,765 of NW_004457442.1, forward strand.
CCAAATTATTTATTTATTCTTTTTGTGTCGACAGACGAAAGAAGAAAGGCAGATCAACACAATCGCCATTCAACTTGAATCGGATCGGGACGTACGAACCTATTTTTTGCCTCGACGCGCTTCGCGGACACGGATAGATTGGAAGATTGAGGATATTGAGTGAGCGTTATTCAATTGCAGAAGGGCGGGATGTTGCAGCAAGATGACGCACGCAAGAAAGAGATCTACACGTATCAGGCCCCATGGCTCATCTACGGCATGAACTGGTCCGTGCGGCCGGACAAGAAATTCAGACTTGCCCTCGGCTCCTTCCTTGAAGATTATACCAACAAAGGTGCCGCACTTCATTCCATCTAAATCCCCCCCCACATTCATCGCATTTTGCTATTCTTCTGGTTGCTCTGTCTTCTTGCAGAGGTTTATACTTACAATCATCATCTACCGTCGCCCACCTCCTGCTACCCCTTCACTTTGTGCCAACCGTGTGGTGTTGCCACGTCGCGTGCAGTGTCCATTGTACAGCTCAACGAGGACACTGGAGAGTTCGTGCAGACCGGTGAGTTCAAGGTACGGCCCGCCTGGCCTTGTGGCCCTCAGCCGCTCTCTCGCATTGCCGCTCACACGCACGCACATGCAGCACCCATACCCGGCGACAAAGATCATGTGGATCCCGGATAGGGTGGGCGACAAGCCCGATCTCCTGGGCACCACCGGCGACTACATGCGCCTCTGGCAGGTCGGGGAGAGCGGCGATGTCAGCTTGAAGTGCCTTCTCAACAACGTAACCTCCGCAGCATCAACAGCTTACGACTGCTTCTGCCCATTGCTCACGCATACGCACACGCACACAACTGCGCACATTACCACATTACAGAACAAGAACTCGGAGTTCTGCGCTCCCCTCACGTCGTTCGATTGGAACACGACGAATCCCAACATCCTCGGCACATCCTCCATCGACACGACGTGTACCATTTGGGATATCGAGGTTCGTCTCTTTTGCAGCGGTGTGCCGCAACTGTGTTAGTTTGTCGTTGAAGCTCAGAGGTCTCACCTGAGTTGATGCCCTTCTTCTTCTTCTTCTTCTTCTTCCGACCCACAGAGGCAATCGGCCATCACACAGCTCATTGCTCACGACAAGGAGGTGTACGACATCGCCTTCGCCAGAGGAACGGATCTCTTCGCGTCAGTGGGCGCCGACGGCTCCGTTCGCATGTTTGATCTCAGGTACACCTCCCGCTGAATCTGTCCTTCTCGACCTACTGTGCCCACCTTCCCTGATCATGGGTTGCCTGTGTTGCGTGCCCTAGGAATCTGGAACACTCCACGATCATCTACGAGAGCCCCGAGCAGTCGTCTCTGCTTAGGCTCTGCTGGAATCGTCAGGACGACTACTATTTGTCCACAATCTCGATGGACAGCAACAAGGTCATCATCCTGGACATCCGCGTGCCCTCCCTGCCGGCGGCCGAGCTCACCGGCCACAGCTCGTGTATCAACTCTCTGGCCTGGTACAGCGCTGCCCCACCAACCACAAGCACCGCATGGCGGTTCATACTCACGGCGGCGATTGGTGTGGCTAGGGCGCCGCATTCGTCGTGTCATTTGGCCACGGCCGGCGACGACTCCTCGGCGCTGATCTGGGACCTCTCCTCCATGCCCAAGCCCATCGAAGGTACAAAACGGCTATTGCCTCACAGACGCATCGTGAACAAGGCTAATCAACCAATAATTGTTTGCTTTTGGTTGTTGATCAGACCCCATTCTGGCGTACAATGCCGAGGCCGAGGTGAATCAGCTGCAGTGGTCGCTGGGCCAGCCCGACTGGATCTCCATCGCCTTTGCCTCCAAAATGCAGATCCTCCGCGTCTGAGCTCGAGCGACACACTTGAACACAACCCAGCACGCACGAGAGCGGAGAACGAACGAACGCCGACGACGACGAACGCTGACGAACAATAAGCTCAAGCTTTTGACAAGAACCGAACAGTAGAGAGAGCCGGTTGGAGCACAACCTTATTTATTAAAAGGATTGTACAGGGCAGTGATGATGCAACAACAACGAGCAGAAGAGGAAGATAGTCACGATCACTCGCGCTTCTTGGCCTTCTTGGGAGCGGCGGTCTCCTCGAAGCGAACGCCGTTCTTGGCCTTCTGCTGCTTGTTGCGGTGCTCGTGGTACTTGACGTCGGTGCCGAACACGCGGTCCCACACGATGAACGTCGAGGCGTAGTTGCCGGTGAACGCCATGTGGTGGAAGTCGTGGTACTCAGCTCCTATGATCGACACATCGTGACACGACACGACACGACACACACGCATGAGCTGGTGGCGTGTAGACTACAAGAGGAGAAGAGAGAGGTACCGCCCCAGAAGGGGATGAAGCGGTTGGGCGACCAGGGGTAGTCGTAGCCGGCGTGGGCCTCAACGGTCTGGAAGAGGCGGAGGAAGAGCCAGGCCCACACGGTGAAGAGGTGGGTGGCGAAGAGGAACGGGCCGAGCATGGTGCCAAGACCGAGGAAGATGGTCTCCACCGGGTGGGCGTACTCGGCGGCGAGGCCGAAGGGCGCGGCGTGGTGATGATGGATCTTGTGGATGTAGGGGTAGATGGGACCCCAGTGCAAGAATCTGGCGGAATAAAAGAGCGAAGAAAGCGACAGGGTGAATAGGAGCTAAAAAAAAGAACGAAGAAGAAAGATTGAGATGAAAACGGCCGTACCGGTGAATCCAATAAAAATAAAAATCTTCGATGATGAGGAAGAGGACGCAAGATCCGACGATGGTCCACCACGAGGGGATTAGTTCGGCCTCGGTTCGGATGCCAAGCAGTTCGAAGATTGGGTGAGAGACAAGGATGAGGGGCAGCTGGATGACGATGTGGCTGAAGAAGAGCTGCTTGAGGCACCGCTTGTAGAGAGGCCAGTCGTTGGGCTTGTGGGGCTGGACCTTGTACTTCTGGTGCGAGGGGATGAGGTCGGAGATGAGGTAGGGGATGTGGAACAGGAAATAGAGCGACTCGTGCAGCACGAAGCTGCCCACGCCCGCCACCACCCACTCAGGGTAGCCCGACTCCTCGAACATGGCTCGCCAGCCGTTCACCACCCACGCGCTCTCCATCTTCTTCTTCTTCTTCCGGGGCCGAAGGTGACGAAAGCAAAAAGAAGCTGTACAACTCGAGCCCACGCCACACACCCAATTTAACTCCTATTAGTTACACATTTCCGCAGTAACGCCCAACCACATCGCCGCACCCCTTGGAGCGTGTAGCACAGCCAGCACTAGCCATGACCAGTGATCATGTTGATGCTGACCCTGGTGGAGTGCTGGTGATGAACGGCGAGGCGCACAGTGCACGCCATTGGCCTGCATGTGGCTTGAGTCTCTACGAATTCCATGGCTGGTGAACCCTCTCCACTACAGGGAACCGATTTCAGTTGTGGCGAATGTTGGACTGCCTGAACAGTGTTCAGCAGCACAGAAGGTCATAGCAGGTAGAGGATGGACGGAGCGCCATCGACATCGTTAGAAGATGAGCAATCAGAGATTTCGGTTGAGAATGAAGAGAGATTGAAGGAGGCGCATGATGACAGAGCTCCATCACCGTCAGAAGTGGTGATAGTGCAGGAAGAGGAGGAGTATGCCCAACATGGAACCACAGCTCTCGACGAAGAACGCGAAGCCAAAGAGAAGGAGAGCAACAGCGCCCGACGTGGGATAAAGCCGGACAGCGAAAAAGAGACAATAATAACCAGCAAAATAAAGTCTAAAAAGAAAAAGAAACCCAACAAACAGAGGCGCGACAAGGCCGACACCCAGACGATCCGATTGAGAACGAAGCCGCCCCGCTCCGTAGGCGAAGAGCAAAAATCTCAGAGGGACGAGAAGCGGAATCGCGAGGGGGCGAAGAGCGAGCTGGATAGCAAGATGGAATTGGGCGAATTGAGCTTGCAAGGGGGCGCCGATACCAGCGACATTGGCTCCGAGCCGCAGGTGCGTTCTTGCGTCCAATGCCTTTCCAACCATCGCTAGAGAACGAGCAATAATCATCCTTCTTAACATGGTAGGGAGAGGTGATTGTGGAACGAGATTACAGCCTGGGCACCATCCCGCGCTTCGAATCACACTTCCCTCAGCAGCTGCAGGGGCGGGTACAGGCCGCACTGCGTTCATTCTTTTTATATTTCTATATTTCTATATTTTATTTATTTTTATTTATTGATTTGTGTTATGTTTTTCGCCGCTGCAGGTGTCGCACGAGGAATTCGAGCACACGCTGTCCACCATCAACGGCTTCTTCTTCGATTCGGAAAACCTGACGGCCGCCCAGTGCCTCGAAAGGTATATGGACCTTCCGCTGGTGTCTCGCTTGTGCCGTGCACGGTTGTGTGCTTGCAACTCACCAGAACTGTGCACGTGCAGTCTGTTTGGCTGCCTCACGTTTTACACCTACTACCTCTGTTGCGACGCCAAGTACACAAAAGTACCCACCGCTCTTGCACGCACGCACGCACGCACGCACGCACGCACGCACGCACGCACGCACGCACGCGCCACACTTGGCTCGTCGTTGATTGCTGTACCCGCGCAGAACATGAAGCGACTCTCGGCGTTCTTAGAAAGCGAAAACAATCGGGTCTACAAGCCTGCAGGCTTCCTCGTACTCAACCCGCTTTCCAACGGCCTTCTCTACGTACGTCGTTACATTCATTCATTCATTCATTCTACACGCCGTCGTGCGCTGTCCATGATGAGTGCGGTGCGGTGCTCATTTCCCAACAGCTGCAGATTTTGGACTTTAGAAGAGTTGCGGACCGAGGCGGCGTGACACGATCGGCAGAGAACAGCAAAGACGTCTAGCTACCTTGTCCCTTGTCTCCCTCCTTTTTGTACAAAAATACTACTACATAACCAGCCTTGACGCGACGGGATCGTCAGAGAGCTTGAAGGTTTGTGGATACGGCCATACTGCGCAGAAAGCACCGCTTCCCATCCGAACAGCGAAGTTAAGCTGCGCCAGGCGGTGTTAGTACTGGGGTGGCCGACCACCCGGGAATCCCCCGTGCCGTATCCTTTTGTGATCACGCAGCACTCGCTTTTTTGATTCTGTTGATATTCAACATGCACGCCGACATCCTCCCCCGCTTGCCACGCTTGTGCCGAAGCACAAGATCGCCACCAACTGCAATTTAGTCAAAAGGGTCTTAAACTTCGCGAATAGATCCTTGGACCGCTTTTACAAGACCACGTCATTTGAGCAAACTGATTTTACACTCTCTGTTGAAGAAGCAGCAGCATCATGAACATATATATTGTTGTGGAAGGCCCATAAAAAAACAGTTTAGGTGCGGGAAGCGATCAGTAAATGACCTGAGGCTCGATCATGAAGCACACGAGGTTCTCGATCCAGTCGATGTAGCCCGCCTCGTTGAACTTGCGCACCACCACAAGTTCGTTCTGCGAGTTGGGCACGCGGTAAAACGACTGGTGGCGCGTGAGCGTGTTGTCGGCCTTGCGCATGTAAGGCAGGTCGCGGTGCACAAAGCGCATGTTGCGCCCGAAGGCGATCGACTGGGTGATGTTGCCGTCGTCCTCGGGCCAGTCGAACTCGAGGCAGGAGCCCTCCTCGGCGCGGCCCGGCAGCGCGTTGCCGTACTCGCGGATGACCAGCGGCGGGAGGGTGGGTCCGAAGGCGAAGCTGGTGGTGACCCAGCAGCCGCACGAGGGCTCGTAGAGCGTGGACTGGTTGAACCAGGGCAGGTCGATGGTGGCCATCACGTGGCCGGTCGACGGGTCGAAGTAGGTGAAGGAGCCCGAGCAGTTGAAAGTGCCCAGGTTGGAGGCCTTGATGGGCTCGAGCCTGGCCAGGCCTGCTGCGGTGAAGGGCAGCTCCTGGCACGTGGTGTCGAAGAAGGCACTCGCGGGCGCCGCGAGCACAAAGGCCAGGCAGCACAACATGAGCAGCTGGAAGAGTTGCATGCTTGGGTGGTTGGTTGGTTGGTTGTTGGTTGTTGGTGCGAGTATTGGTGAAGAGATGAGTGACGAGAGCAGGGCAATGGAGCGCTTTTAGGTCGGGTTTGGTGGATCGAGATTGGTCCAATCCGTATTGTCATTTTACTCTGCTTTTGTGATTTTCGATCGAACTGGTTTCGGCGGTTTTTGATTTCGGCCGAAGCTCCGCTCTGTGTCGACATGCGCGCTGTGGCTATCAGGTACCTGTTCCCACTGACCACAAGGGTGAGGATCTTTGCTTCGAATCAAGTTGGAACGCAACTTCCCCGTGTGGTGTAGCCGAGCTTTGTTGTGAAAATACGCGAACACGCCGCTGCTATCTAGAGGAGCAGGTAGTCCTTGTCGCTGTTGCGGAGGGTCTGGAAGTCGAGGCCGTTGAAGGCCGCCAGGTACTTGAGCCTCTGGCGCAGCTGATCGCCCAGGAAGCACTTGAGGATGTTGTTGGCCAGTTCGGTCTGGTGGCGCGACAGAGTGCGCTTCGAGCCCACGCTCCTGTTCTTGATGATGCCAAAGTAGGCGGGGTCCAGGTAGTCGATGCCATAGATGAGCCTGAGATAGTCCCTGCCGCGCACCTTGACCATCGGCAGAACGGGCTTGCCAGTCGCATCCCACTGCACCAGCGACGGTGCGATCTTGACCACCCATCCTACACAGCACAACAGATTCAGCTTCGTGTCGCGTGTGCGTGCATGCGCGTGCGGTGGTGCGTGTGCGGTGGTGTGTGGGTCTCACCTTCCCCGCCGTTAAGGCAGTAGTCTTCCCAAGCCTTGATGGCTTCCTGCTTGCTCTCCTGCGAGTCGAGGTCGATGTAGCGGTACTCGACGGGCTTCAGGTGCTCAGTGCTCAGTCTGTTGATCAGCTTGTACCGCTCCGTGTCCTGCAGCAGCGCCCCCCCCCCAGCCGACCACACCGGCCGCTTTGTGCGTCAGTCACCCACCTCGAAGTGCACCTCTTATGCAGGGTTGAAGAAGCCACCAACGCACCGAGAGATAGTGGCCCAGGTACTGCGGCGTGAACGCGGCTCTCTTGGGGTCGGTCCCGTTGTAGCTCTTCCCCGCTGCCAGCACCTGAAAGACTCTGAACTCGGGCGGCGTGTCCTGGGTGAAGTCCGACAGAGCATCGAGGAACCGCCTGAGCGGATCACCCGGAGGGCAGGTGAGCAGGCGCCCATCAAAAAGTGGGGGGAAGGAGAAGAGGTACTTGGCGTTGGCGTATTCGTGGGAGTCCTCGCCATGGACAAACTTACGGGCGGCCAACGCGCACTCGCCGGGCGCTTGGAACTGGCCTCGCACGAGGGTCGTTGCCTTCAGCACCCACGGCAGGACCTGGGCAAGTGCGACCACCGGGTTGAGGCTACAATCCTCCTGCAGCATCGAGACACTCATTTGCGCGGTGTGTGTACCTCTCCGTCGAGGATGACAAAGTCGAAGCCCTCCCTCTCCATCGCTGCGGAGAGTTCCGAGTGCCACTCCCACGGAATCGTGCTGGCGTCGTCAAAGAACGGCGCTCCTGAGCAACGAGTATGAGTGATACAATACAACAATATCAACAAAGTGGTTACGGACCTGATCTCGAAATGACGGAGATGAGGGGCAAGTCGCCGGGGCACACGCTCGGGTGCCGGAAGGCGAGGACGTGGCCCCGCGATCCCATGTACTTGTTCTCCGCCACCAGGCGCGTGATGCCTACCCCAGATTCGTCAAGATTAGTCAACGTTGCTATCTCTTCGATGGAAAAGTGGGGGGGTGGAGGGGGTACCGAAGGTCTGGTAGTAGTCGAACGCCGACTGGGGGTGCTCCAGGTAGTCGGGCGCGGCAGAGGAGTGCATCACGGGCGCGATGGTGGGCGCCACGTAGAAGGGCACCTCGGAATTCTCCAGCAGCGGCCGCGCAGTGTATCCCTCCTGTGTAGCCACACATTCCAAGAATGAATGGAATGCGTACAATGCAAACCACACAATACTGTTGAGGGCCAAAGAGATGGGGCCGCACGATGAGAATCTTAGCTTCGACGTAGGTCTGGGTCTCGGGCATGTAGAGAGGCTCCACCATTCCCAGCAAGTCCCTGATGGGATCCACCCACCAATTTATGGGTTATTAACCGGTGGGTCCTTGCGTGTGTGAAGCCAACGTACTTGAGAATGACGTGGGCCTGCGGAGTGGCCAGCGGAGGCTCATCCTTGTTGGTCAGCTCGGCCGTCACGATGAAGCTGGCCTGTTCGGGCTTGCCTGATTTCACAGAGTTCAGTCGATGCGCGGCTCAGCTGGCTGAATGGAGAGGAGGGATCGTTGTGGTGGTTGGTTGGGTGGGGCGCACCTGGCTCCAGGTCCTGCTCGGCGATGGCGTAGCCGGCTCGGGTGAGAGGGTCCAAGATCTCGGCCCTCCACTGCTGCTTGTTGTACTCGATGCGGTGGTCGTCATGGCGGAAGCCCCCCGGCGCCAGGCCCGGAATGTTCACATTGTAGTCGATGTTGGGCGTGGTGATGATCTATCTCGACATCTTGTAAGCAACAAGGGATTGTAGAGTATGCCGTGTGTCGTGTGTCGTGTGTCGTGTGTCGTGTGTCGTGTGTCGTGTGTCGTGTGTCGTGTGTCGTGTGTCGTGTGTCCCATGTTTGTCGTGTGTCGTGTGCAGATCTTGTTTTGAGGTTTGGCGCGCACCAAGCGCGTAGGACGGATGAGCAGAGCTATGAGGTCGATCACGCGCTTGCGGTGCGGCTCCTCCATGTGCTCGATCACCTCGGTGAACACCAGGGTGTCGGGACGTAGCTTCACCTGGTGCTTGTTGTCGCCTACAAAGCCGTCATTATCACAACCGCAAGAGTGCAGTCGTAGATGGAGAGTTCGTGGTGCCGTACCAATGGGCGGGTAGAGCAGATTGCAGAGCACGGTCTGGATGGCCCGGTTCTTGCGGAACACCCGCCAGCTGAACACAGTCGCGTTGGCATCGCACGACACGATCGTGGCCTTGGGCAGCGCGTAGTGCATCTTCTCAGACAACTGGCCCTGGGCGCATCCATAGTCTGTTCTCCCAATTCAGCGGCGTCACAATTCATGTTTGTGTGCGGTTGTGCGTGTGTGCGGGCGACGGTTGTACCAACGATGTAGGGTGTGTCGCTACGGCCGTAGATGGAATGGAGCCAGCCGAGAATGAAAGCGTGACGCTTGTCGTGCAGGCGCATCTCGGCCGCCTCCCGCTCCTGCACCTCCTTCGGCAGCCTCTTGTTCTTCCTCTTTAGCGCAGCTTGCTTGGCCTCGACCACACCCACTTCGGGCTCCGCCTCCTCCTCACCATCCTCATCCTCGATGTCCTCATCGACCACCTCATCCACCGCTTCTTCATCCCCCTCCTTCTCTGCTCTCTTCTCCTTCTTCTCCTCCTTTGGCTCTGCCTTCGCGTCAGCAGTGTCGAGCACCGCTTTCTTCCCCTTCTTGTCCTGCCTGGCAGTGTTCGGCTTCTTGTCAGCGCCGCCTTGCTTGCCGTACTCGGCCAAGATCAGGCGACGCATCGTTCCGCTCAGCGAGTGAGACCAATCCTTGGCATAGTCCTTCACCGCCTGGTACATTTGTCGTGTGTCGTGTCGTGTCGTGTGTGTCGTGTTAAATCTCATAATGAAGATCGTAGTGGCAAATTCTGATGGGTCGAACGAACCTCCTTGCGCGCTGCGTGCTGGTAGTTGACATCCATGCGGCGAGTGAGCTGATAGCTGGCCACGTAGACCTTCTGGATGAACTCTGCCACCTTCATGTTCTCCGCCTCCATCACGTACATCCTGCGTTGTGCGACCGCACACGCACATACGACATACGACACACGACAGTGCACATACACCAGTGAGTTGAAAGGAAAAGCTACCCACCAGGCCGTCGAGGTCGTACCGCTCTCCGATGCAGGCCTGGTGCGGGCCGGAGAAGTGCGCCCTCGCCCCGGGCAGCTCGGCGAGCGGGTAGACCTTGCTGAAGCCCAGCTCGCGCAGCACGCCGCGCAGGCGAGCGACGGTCACGCGCGCCCACGGCCCGAGCACCGCACGCACGCGCAGCGGGGTGTCCTTGACACGGTCGGCCTCCGGCGGGAACTTGGATTGGAGCACGGACTTGAACACGTCCTTGAGCCCGAGCAGCGTGAAGGGGCTCACGCACGAGAGCTGCGACATGACGTAGCTCCCGATGCTCTCCTTCTTGATGAGCTGCATGAACTGCACCGGGTCCGTGCGCACCTTGACGGCGTAGGACACCATCAAGGTCGTTCCTTCTTCGCCGGCGGAGCCCAGAATCACGGCATCAGTCCCGCTGTAGGCAGCACACGTGCAGTGTGTTACCGGAAGGTGTTCTTCTACAGCAAGAAGATCTTATTTAGTTCTTTAAAAAAAAAGTAAAGTAATACCTCTTAAGCCACTGGCCTTCGACGGAACGGCCACAGCGCAGTTGGTTCGCGTAGGTGCTCGCTGGATTTTTGGAAAGGAGCCACCCCAGGTCACCTACCTCCACACCATCCACCGCCAGTTCAAAGTACATTCCAGTGTCTCGTGCTTGTGGCCAATGTCGTTTTCTGGATTTAGGCCTTTTTGGTTTGGGCCTCTTCGGTGAAACCTGGCGTTTCCTGCTATTTTCCAGGATTCACCTGGCCAATAATTCAAAAAAATAACAATTAAGTGCAGCAAGTTTGGTTCTTGCCGGGAGAGGAGCAGTAGGGCAACGGGAATACGTCGTTAGCTTAGGGTGCTAAAGACCTCGGTTCGATTCCGGGCGGTGTCTGTACCTGTGACGGGCGCTGTGGTGCAGTGGTAGCATATTATCGGTTCCCTGCCGCAATCTCCTCTCTCTCTCTCTCTTTTGGCAATACGTGCACGTTGCAACATGCGTGCGAGAGTCAAGAAGAGCAGGTCGTTTAGTCGTCAGGTGCCAGGCTTATGTCAGCCGCTTCGTCGCAGACTGTCCCGCGCTGCGGTGTCAGGGGCTCGCGAGGGCGAGGTTGTGAGGTCGAACGACCCACTGGCGGGCGGTTGTTCCGGGCTGTCGCCACCGCTGCCGCCGCCGGCAGGGTCGGCCCCGTTGTTGCCCATGCGCAGCCAGCTGCCCTTGGGTGCGCGCTTCTTACGCTCGGCGCCGATAAGCCGCGTAGCGACGCCCACTCGAAGTGCCTTCTTGCTGCTCTTGGGCGATCGCAGGAGCATCGCGTCGGCCTCCTCGACCGACGTCAACGAACCTGATCGTTCGTTTTCCTCTGTAGATGTGCGTGAAGACGATGACTGTCAATAAGACAACAATTTCTCAACAAAATCAAACAGATAAGTTATAATATAACGTATCAAAATGGTGGTGACGAGTACTGAGGAGCGTGGCCAGGCGCCGTCGCATCTTCTCTCGCTTGTCGTTGCTGAGGTCGGGATCGAGGGTGGCCTTGGCGAGCGTGGCGATCTCTTCGTTCTTGGTGCGGGTCTCGGCCAGCTTGACCCGCAGATCATTCTTGTCTGCTCGCATCTGCTCCATCTCCAGCTTCATAGCTTCCATCTCCTGCAAGCGGCGTTCAGTCTACACCACCGCACGCGCACGCGACACACAACGCACGCAACACACGATACATACCTTCTTGACTTGCACACTGCGCTTCATCTCCTCATCGAGACGCAGCCACAGCTTCTTGGCGGCTTCAGACGAAGCCAGAGCCGACCCGTTGCGCGACGCCGCGGACGTACCGGCGTCCAGCGCAGCTAGTGGTGGTGCGATGGGGTCGAGGCTCCGCGACCGCGACTTCTTGCTGCCCAGCCCGGTGGCGGCACCCTGGTCGTGGCCCCCCTGCTGGGCTTCGTTGCCGCGCACGATCAGGCTGCCGCCCTTGCCCTGCTTTGCCTTCTTCTTCTCCATCTTTTCTCTTTCCTTTCGTTCTTTCTTCTCCCTCTTCTCCCTCTCCTTTCGTTCTTTCTCGCTAGCGTGCTTTGAGGCCGTTCTCGGAGTTAAAGGTGGTGGATCGACGAGCTTGGTTATGCGCACGGAGTTGTTCTTGGAGCCGTCGTCTTCGCTCTCCTCGCCTCCGCCGTCGTCTTCGCTCTCGCTCGCCTTGTTGCTTTTGTTGTTGTTGATTATCGTTGACTTGATGTACATCGTCGACACCGGACTCTCGTCGTCCGTCGTGCCGTCCTCCGATTCACTTCGCCTGCCGCGCCCTGACCCCGCCTCCTTGTCCTTGTTGTAGTCTTCAATCCACGATCGGGCCGTCTCCAGCGATGTGCCCTGTTTTCAAAACACACGACACACAACACACGGCACACGACGAATGAGTCCGGGCAACGTCAATACATATACAATATTCTTTTTTATATATATTATGTATGTATAGTACCCCGGCCTGCACGTCGCTCTGATGGGCGATGCGGAGCCATGGGTGCTCCAACAGCTGCTTGGCGGTCGGCCGCTCCAGCGGGTCCTTGCGCCAGCACTGCAGCAGGAAGTCCGCCAAATCCTGAGTGTCGTGACATGTGTCGCGTGTCGTGTGATTCAATAAGATGCCACATGGATCGCTTTCTTTCTTAAGGGGAAGGTCGTACGGGCGAGATGTTGGGCGGGAGTGGTGGGTGGCTGTCGGCGACGATGCGAAACATGGCGGCCATGGCCGGTTGATTGTAATAGGGCGGCTGGCCGGTCACCAGCTCCAGCACCACGCAGCCCACGCTCCTGCGCAACAGCGCGCCATAGGGAAAAATGAGCGAGGCCGAGTACTAGGAGTCTAACGTGTCAGAGGGCGCGTACCATATGTCCGATTCTGTGTAGTGGCCGCTCATCTCAATCACCTCGGGAGCCACTGCGAAGTAAAAATTGTCAGACATTGTGGTGCGTGCTGCGTGTGCGGTCGTGCGGTGTGTGCGTGTGCGGTCGTGCGTGTGCGTTGAAAGATGCAGGTGCCAACGGCAACAATGATGAAGAAGGGGAACCACGCACTCCAGTAGGGGGTGCCGACTACGGAGAAGCGCTTTTCGCTTTCGTTGAGCTGAGCCGAGACGCCAAAGTCGGCCAACTTCACCTCACCGGTCTTCGCGATCAGAAGGTTCGACCCTTTGATGTCTCTGTGGATCACCCGCCGAGCATGCAGATAGGAGAGCCCTCGCAATATCTGCGCCATTGGGCCGCCAACGGCGCGTATCGGATGAGCACGAACCCCCGTGGGAGGGAAGAATGCTGCCAAGCGTACCTGGTCGATGTAGAAGGCCGCCAGCTTCTCGGGAATGATTCCGAAGTCCGACAACACTTTGCTAAGCGATCCCTCTTCAAGGTACTCCAACACAAAATACTGTTATCACGACACACGACACACGACACACGACACACATACGACACGACACGACACGACACGACACACACGACACAAAATACTGTTAATGACCTCTAGCCAACATCTGATGGATCAAGGGGCAAAATTGGGGCTACCAGAAAGTGTCTGGTCTTCACGTAGCCGTAGAACTTGACGATGTTGGGATGGTGCAGACGCATGAGCAGCTCTGCCTCCCCCTGCGAGGAACGAAGGAGGCCGACGGCGATTACCATTATTATCATTACCTGAGGCACACACGACACTGACTCGACATGATGGCGGAAGTACCATCACGACCGACATGTTCTCTTTGGCGATCTTTTCCGCTCGGAAGCACTTCACCGCCACGATCTCGCCTGCGGTGGTGATCGTACACACACGCAGAGAGAGAAGGAGGAAGGTGAGCCTCACCCTCTCGCTTCATTCTTTTTCACTTTTGGCAGCGTACCGGTGTTGAGGTTGCGCCCCTTGTGTACCGTACCAAACCCGCCCTTGCCTATTATTTTCCCTATTTGCTGCAAACAACAAAAACAACAATACGGTAAACAAAAATAAAAATAAAAAACGAAATAATTAATTAAAAGAGTTATAATAATAATTAATAATAAATATTGTGTGGGTGGAGTACGTATTGGCCCACGTATTCCTCGACGGGGCGAGTATCGCCCAACTGGTCGAGCAAGCTGCCTGCTCCTCGCTTGGCCTCGTAGCTGCCGTCAGAACCATCGAGAGACGAATCGGGCGAAGAAATCCCTCCCTCCTCCGCCATTTTAACGCCCAATTCTTCGATCGCAACAAATGCCTGTCGGCCCCCTCCGTTGCTTCTGCTTCTGCTGAATGTTTGACGAAAATGCGTGCACTTCAAAACGGTGGGTTCAGTTCTCTCGTGTCCGGACGGAAGCGTGAGCAAATCTTATTTCGTGGGTCCAGACCACCTGTATCCAGGCAAATACCAGAACCAATCACCACAACCGTTGATCGCTGTGAGAAGCTCCACCACCATCTTCCGTCTCCTTCACTTGTTGTGTTGCAGTGGAATGAGAGAGCATTACGACCACCACGGACGGTCCTGGGCAGCTGAACTCAAGCCGATCTGTCCTTGTTGGTGAAGGTGCCATAGGCGCCGTCTTGGTGGTGTTGGCTGGCGAGCGACATCCAGGCCTCGCCGCCTCCGCCGATGAACTCTTCATCGTCTTCCTCTTCGACGACGATGTCCGAGTGGCTGCGGTGGTTGGGGTCCTTCTTGATGGGCCCGCCGACGACCAGCATCGATACGTAGATGAGGAGGCCCGCCACCGAGCAGGCCAGAAGGATGTAGAGGAACGTCACCGGGCTGTACCAGTTGAACGAGACGTTGGCCACCGTCAGCGGAATCAACATCTCCCCGAGCGATGCCCCCACAACCATCACACTTGTGATACTCCCTGCGATGCGTGTCGTGTCGTGTCGTGTCGTGTCGTGTCGTGTCGTGTCGTGTCGTGTCGTGTCGTGTCGTGTCGTGTCGTGTCGTGTCGTGTCGTGTCGTGTCGTGTCGTGTCGTGCGTCAGCGTTGTCATGCGCTGCAATGTGCCACAGGGGAATGCGCACCGGTGAGCGGGACGTAGCCCTCGGCCAGGTGCATGGCCGTTGGGAAGGCCGACGAGATGGAAAGACCGTACAGGAATGCGCCTGCAATCATGATTGGCCATCGAGCGATGAGCCTTGAGCTGATTAGACGCACGCCACCACACGAAAGGGGACTCTCGCTTGGGTCCAGAACGCACCAAGCCAGAGGACAGTGGAGGAATTGCTGAAGACTGCCATGAGGAGGTTGCTGCCCACGCAGCCCACCATGAGCACAGCCAAGATCTGCGCCGCCGAGAAGTAGAGCGACGCGGGGATCGAGATGAGCCGCCCTGCACTCGTTTCGTGTGTTGAGTTTCATGGATGCGTGAGCTCTCTCTTGACGGATTGAGAGTGTTTTTGTTTTGCCACACGGGACTGCGCGTACCGATGGTGAGTGCGCCCCACAGCACGGAGGTGAGGAATGCGGCGGAGGTCTCCGTGGCCAGATTCTCCAGCACGGCGTACGAGTAGAGGTAGCCACCAGCCGTCACCTCGGCACCCACGTCCACGAGAAGGAACAGACCCGCCGCGATGACGATGTACTATTATTGAGCTCAGTGTGAGAGTTCATCGGTTGGCGTTCAGATCGTATAGAGAAAAAAAGAGAGAATGCAATACCTTCTCTCGGGGCACGAGGGCTCGCTTCAGCTCTTTCTCTTCCGTCTTTGCTGGCGCACTGCCGAGCAAGAGCAGCCACACCGGCAGCACGGCCGTGCCGATGCTCATCGCCCAGAAGGCCCTGCACGCGCGCTCAGTGAGAATCGGGGAATCGAGTCGGGTGGTTTATCTGTGCATACCAGGACGGATCGCCCTGGTGAACGTCGATCACCCATCCGACGACCATCGGGGCCACGAAGGCGCCGAAACCGAAGCTGAAATGCATGGCTGCGCGGGTCAACGAGTGCGGTGAGACGAAACGGAACACACCAGCCAGTGTGTGGCGTGTTGTGCGTGTCGTGATCGTGGGCGCGTACCTTGAAGGTAGGGCCCGACGTTGTCACCGTGAAGTCTAATGATGCTGACGTTGCCTCCCGTATCGAGGAAGCCCATCCTGCGTTTGCGACGCTTAGACGGAAAGCAGAGGGGAAGGAATTGAGGCGGAGGAGACGCACGCAAGGCCGACCAGAGTGACCAGGGCGGCGAGCAGCCAGATGTCAGACACGACCGGAATGAGCGCCGTTCCTGTGAAGGCAACACGTCGAGGCATTCATGCAATTAGAGAGGTGTGCTGGGTCTTTGGCGTGGGCTAGGCGCCCGTACCAACGACCGTGAGGCCGAGAGCGACAGCCAACAGTTTGTTGCCGTCGAGCCTGTCGAAAAGAGGACCACCCACCATCGAACCGAACAGATAACCCACTGACCGCGCCGTGAACACGTATCCCATCTCCGCCACCTGGAGGTGCCGCAGCGTCAGTGAGCAAGCCGCAATCGTGGCCATGCGGGGGCTGATCGTACCGAGCTGCCAGTGTTCTCTGCGAGGGCCAACAGCGCGGGACCCAGAGCGGCGATGGCCAGACCCAGAGCAAGGAAGCAACCGTAATAGCACAGCGCTGCAGCCATCAAACAACATATTGCACAAGCCAACCGGGTGAGGCCGCGTGTTGTGTCCCCTTTGAAAAAAAAATAAAAATGTTCGGAGTTGCTACAGGAGAGTGAGTAGGACGTACTGGTCTGGGCCTTGTTGGTAGCAAGTATTCGCAGCACCCGGCCGGCACTCCACGGCTCGGCATAGTCCACCAGCGCTGGTGCCACCTGTTGGTCCAGTACCAGGTCGCCTCGCGCCATCGGCTTTTTTTGTCCGACAGTGTGTTCTTCTGCTGTGCGTTATGTGCCGATGAAGTGGCGCAGAGAGACAATCCGTTTCTGAAACCTGCGAGTTCGCTTGTGTGGGCCGTGCCACCGGAAGAAGAAGAGCAAAAAGTGCTCCGGTCTACGCACGTTCTGTCGCTTTTCTTGACGTCTTTTTCTCTCCTCATTTCCCTTTGTTGTTACACATTTCCTCTCACCACCGAAGAACGAGTGCCACGCGTAGACTTTACTCGTCATGAAGACGACGAAGAAGAAGAGAAAGGGTGATCATCGCTCTCTTGTTACTCTAACGGCTGGGCATTTGTCACCAAGCTTGGTTGCGTTGTCCCATCGCGGGCGAATTCTCTGAGCGATCAGACCGTCTACGCGTCTTTGTCCCAGAACGAAGGCTGGCGCGAAGTGAGCCGCTTGGCTGCCGTGAAACGGTTAGCGACTCTCTCAAAAAGGAGCACAAACGAGAAGCATCTGATGCGAACGCACTCTTGAACGGCGCAGGAGTGGCAGCATGCGTCTTACTGGTGAAGTAGCGGAAGCCGTCGTTGTCGCACACCTCAACGTCCGATGCGTTCCTCTTTCTCGGGGTCTTCTGCGGGGTCTTGTTGATCGCCTCCGCTTCGGCGCAAGGAGTCTTGACCTTCGCCTCGCGCCTCGTCGGAGTCTTGTGAGGAGTCTTGGACTGCGTGAGCTCGGCGTAGCTCCTGGTCGGGGTCTTGCGCGGCGTCTTCGGCACCGACTCGCGCTCGCGCCAATGAGGCACCGCACCGTCGAGATCGAAGGTGCCCGGATAGCCGGGGCGTAGCTTTCCGCCCAGAGTAGGCTCGCGCAGGCTCAGTACCTTGGTCTTGGCCGAGCGGGAGGGTCTCGACGGGGTCTGCGGAGCGGACGATCCCTCCGACTCGGACGAAGAATGGTCTCTCGACGGGGTACGCTCGCTCTTTGCACGCTTGGGCGTACGGAGGTACTCGCTGGCGGTGCGTCTCAGGCCACCTTTCCTCTTCGGAGCCCTGGGCGTGGTCGCTCTGGTCTCCTCATCGAAGAAGTTGGCCCAGCTCTGATGCCAGAGGAGCAGCGCTTCGTCGGGGTCTTGGTTGCTCTCGTCTTCGCTCTCCGATTCCACTTGACGGTGTACGTGTAGAGGAACAGCGGCTTGCTCCTTCTCGGCTTCGGCAGCCGCCTCCGCGCGTTTAGCCGAGTTGCGCCGAGCCTGCTGGAAGCGTGCCAGGAGAGACTTGCGGGCAACAGTATCGTCACTCCCCTTCAACGGCTCGATCAGGTCGGCATTGGTGACGGGAAACGCTTCTGGACTGAAGATAGTAGTCCTACGGAAAGAGTACGCATAAGAACGAACGAGTCTTGTTGACATAGCGACGAGACGTACCGCGCCTGAAGATCCTGCAAAAGGGGTGACGAGTTCGGAGCTAGCCTCCTCTTCTTGAAGTCACGCTGATCTAGCGACTGGGGCACCATGCGACGATCAAACATCTCCATCATCTCGCCATTGACCGACTTGATCGCTGAATTCTCTGCCTGCAGCCACTTCCTTCGTAAGCGTGTGAGAGTCGATAGTCATCGCGGGTGTACTTACCTTGAGCGCTACAATCTCCTTCTCGCGCTTGACTGCTTTGCGCAAGAGGTCATCGCGCTCCTGGGTGAGCTCCTTCACTCTTGCTTGAAGTTCGTGCAAAGTGCGAGAGTAAAGGCGAACACGAACTGTAAACGAAAAAATGCGTTGTGCAGCGAGCAAGAAGGTGTGAAAGGATATCTGCTCTGAAGCCTGACGTTCCCGCGTATGATGTCGTTGTTGATCTCGGTGTGCTTCCTTTTCACTGTTCGTAATCGAGAATGTAGGGTCAGAGCTACTACTAAGTACGCGCTACTACGTTTACGTCGCGAGAACGTACCGAGCTCGAGATCTTTCTTGCCCTCTAGAAGCTTGTTCTTGAGCTGAACCGAGAAGTTCTGGCAGCTCTCGAGCTTAGCTTGCGTCTACATCCGTTCAGAAAGAGGTCCGATCAATGCAGCGTCGAGGTAGCGAGACAAGTAGCTAATGCAGGGTGTCCGTACCTCCTTACAGCCTACGCACTTCTCCTGAGTGCCGCTGCCGAGGAAGCTCCTCCTTGTCGAGAGCGGAGGGAGAGCACGCTTCGCAAACACGTCCATGAGCTGGTCGGTAGCAGCCATCCACACAAACGGAGAGTCGTTGCTTGTTGATGGTCTGTTGGTGAACGAAGGCAAAAGAAGAATGAGACGGCGCCCGTGCCGAAAGGAAAGTGGCCTGCCACCTTTGCCTGCGTTGCCTACCCCCCCAAACATTTCGCGCCCTTTTTGCGCACAGCGAGCAAAGACCGGGGTGGTTCGTACCATCAAGCCTGGCGACTCCTCGAGTGGCTCGACGTAGCATAATCTCACCTTCATTGTGACGAGATCTCCGACTTAAACGTCGTTGGCAATCAAAGAGGACAGGACGCCAATCAAGATGGCGAATAGGTTGCGTTGCATCTCCGCATGTTCAAACGTCGTGGAGATCTGTTGAAGATGAAATTCTTGTTTTTCCATCTCGGAAGTGGAAAAGGCTGAGAAAAGGATTGAAAAAGGAACAAAATGCAACGTACGATCCATCGTCCTGTCCACCGAGATGAGTGCTGAAGAGCTGAAGAAGCAAATCGAAGATGCGAAGAAAGATGTAGAAGAGAAAGCGAAGGATGATGAGGAAGAGGGGGGCGTGTGTGCCTTCTTCAAAGCAAGGAAAGGACGACCGGGCAGCAACATGCGAAAGAGGGCAGGCAAGCCGCTGACCTCGTCCACCAAGGATCACAAGAAGCCTCGACCAGAAGAGGATGCGCCCGGCCACACCTGGGAGTCGACTCGTTCGGCCGTAATTACCCCCCCCCCAAACTTCTAGAACTATCTGCTTGGTCTTTTGTCATTCTGCCACATCTAATAATGTTGCATCACATCTCTTATGATCCAGGGACCCGCTGTGCCGAAGATGGCAATCGCTACGGCAGTACTGGAAACCGAGACTGAGCGCGACAGGGATGCGACGGCCATCGTCGAACGTGCCAAAAAGCTGCAGCAGGCAGAGGGTGCGCCTCCATCGCGGTGTGTTCGATGTGCAACCGCGAGTGCTGACCATTCCTTGTGGTCGAGTGCAGCGATGGCAGGGTCGGACAAGAAGGTGTACAGGGGACAGGCCAACTACACGCAATACATCGACCCAGGCGATACCTCTGGTCAGATCAAAGGCGCGGGAATCCGCGCAGGTCCTGTGCGTGCTTCACTCTACGCCCGCGCCATCACACGTTGGGACTATCAGCCTGATATCTGCAAGGACTACAAGGAAACTGGTACGCTGTGGTGAGCGTGCTAGGCTTGTGTGGCACCAATGCTCACTGCTCATCTACACGAATAGGCTACTGCGGATTCGGCGACAGCTGTAAGTTCATGCACGATCGTGGTGACTACAAGAGCGGATGGGAGATGGAGCGAGACTGGAACGAGCAGCAGAAGCAAAAGGCTCAGGCCGGTCAGAATGGCGGCGGCGACGCGGAGGGCGGCGCGAACGAAGACGACGAGGACATTCCCTTCGCGTGCTACGTGTGCCGCAAGGCGTTCACCGACCCGGTCAAGACCAAGTGCGGCCACTTCTTCTGCGAGCGATGCGCGCTCACCAAGTGCAAGACCGAGTGCACGGTGTGCTCCCAGAAGACTGGGGGTGCGTTCAGCATGCCGACTCGGGTCGAAAAGAAGAAGCTCGAGGACGCCCGCAAGAAGCACGAAGCAAAGCCCAAGGAAAACGACGAGGGTGACAGTGACTGACCGTCGCTGATCCTGCACTGCAATCAATAAAATATAAAGCCAATTATTTATAAATCAATAAGTTGTCCAATATTTGCCAATTAAAATCTCTCGGACAGCGATGGATGAGGGCAAAAGGCCCCCTGCGCAACGGGTGGTATGGGGTGCTCCTGCAAGACCACGATCGACGGCAGGAGCAAGAGGCGTCGACCAGGTGTCTGCCATCGCCCCCAAAATCAAGAAAAATACAACCAAGGATGCAGCTGGATGTAAGGAAGGGTGCTGCGGTGAGGACGCTGGTGCACGTGGGAAGAGCCAGCAGGGCAAGAGCTACCTGCGCCGCTACGGCTTGTTGCGTCAGCAGGATGCCACGAACTCTGCCGCAACGAAGTCAAAATCGAAGGCTGTAGCGGGAGACGATGGTGTGGAGATGACGGTGAAAGGGGCGAGTTCTCTGTTCGACCAGCGCCGTCCCAAGGGCAAGGAGAGAGACCTTGAAGCAGGCGATGGCGAAAGCAGCCAGACAAGCGACTCGATGCTCGAGTGGGGTGTGGACGTGAGCAGCAAGATGATCGGTGGCGAGTCCATCATGAACGCTGCGGCCGAGGTGGCCGTCGAGTGCTGCCGCCTGTGCCTGGAGGCCGACGAGTGCTGTCGTCAATTGTGCTGCGCCGCGCTGTGCTGCCTGCAAGAGCTCGGGGCCTCTCTTCTTGCTACGGGCAACACTTCCGGCTCCTCGCTTAAGAAAAAGGTAGTCTCACCTTGATGCCTTGGCTTGCTGCTCTTGTTGCTGACCATTCTTCATGTGCAGCCACTCGCTCCTTCGGCTGACCCACTGACGACGGTGCATCTGGATCTGAGCGGGCTGGACTGTGCTGATTGCTCGCTAACCGTGGAGAGAACCCTCAAGCGAAACTCGGCCGTCGTTGCCGTGGTGGTCAGGTACCTCATCGACTTCCCAGGTCCGACTTCAGCTTGATGGCGCTTCTAACCTTCGTCCGTAGTGCCATGACCAACAAGGCCGAGGTGACTTTCGACGCAATGCGCACCGATGAGGCGGCGATCATGAAGGACATCCGGGCTCTTGGCTTCGGGGCTGAGCTGGCTTCGCCCGCATCAGCTACGCGCCTTCTTATACGTGTGGCGCCCGTGCCTGGTGCTGGCGATGGCGACCTCTCCGCGGCACTGGCCCAGCTGAAGTCCGAGCCGGGCATCGTCAGTGCGGTCTACAAGCGCAAGAAAAAACTCTTCGTCATCGACTACCACCCAACCCAGGTACGTGCAGCCACAGCCTTGCTTCAGGCCATCCCACCCGCTTCGTTTAAGTACTAACCAACGATAACAGGCCAAAATTAGGACAGCCATTGAGGCGCTTGAGGAGTCAGGGCTCTCGGTCACCGTCGTCCGCGATGAGCCGGGTATGATCGTAGTGAAGCGCATTACCCTTCTTGCGTAGATCTGACTCCATTCGCAACGTGAAGGCAAAACTCGTGCCCAGAAGCAGGTGAGATCGTGGCAGTGGCGCTTCTGGGCGAGCGCCGTCCTGAGCGTGCCGGTCTTCTTCATCTCGTTCCTGTTCCCGCATCTGCCGGAGGTCGATGACGCCTTCGACGAGGAACTCACGCAAGGTTCGTACCTGCTTCTCTCTCATTCTTCTTCGCTTACGTTTCGAGTCGACATTTTTGTTTGGCGCAGGCTTGTCCGTCGGCGTGTTTCTGTGCTGGCTGCTTGCGACGCCCATTCAGTTCGTCATGGCGTGGCCACTCTACGGATCCTCGTATCGCGCCCTGCGCTACGGCCACAAGGCCAACATGGACACCCTCGTCATCCTTAGCACCCTCACGGCCTACACCTACTCCGTTGTTGCCGTCATCGTGGCCATGGCCGGCACCGGCTTCGAAGGTGAGACGACCAGTCAATCAATCCCACTCTCCAGGCCGTCACTGACAACGAAGGCCCTTTGTGGTGCAGGTGATTCGTTTTTCGAGACCTCGGCCATACTGCTGACCTTGATCATGCTGGGCCGCTACCTGGAGGCCCTGGCCCGAGGCAAGGCCTGCAACGTCGTCAGTTCGCTGCGCAACGAACAGGCGACCACGGCCCTGCTCCTCAGCGTTGGCAAAAGCGACTGCGACACGACTTCCGAACAGAGCGTGCAGGAGAGGGAAATGGACGTGGAGCTCATCCAGCCGGGCGACCTTATCAAGGTACTGACACCCGGCAACGACGCCCTTCGACAGCTTTCTAAGCAAGTACGAGTTTTCTATTTCTCATATACTGTGTGCGTGTTGTGGTCAGGTGTTGCCTGGCGCCAAGGTGGCTGTCGACGGGGTCGTGGTGTATGGTGCGAGTTCGGTGGACGAGTCGTTGGTCACTGGGGAATCGATGCCCGTGGCCAAGAGCATCGGAAGCCTGGTCCTGGGTGGCACCATAAACCAACACGGCACGATCCACGTCAGGGCGACCAAGTCAGCCTCGGAGAGCACACTTGCTGGTACGTACTCGTTTCCAACACACAGACACACACACACACACACACACACACACACACACACACACGCACGCACGCACGCACTAATTGCGGCCACTAGCTATCAGCCGGCTGGTGGAGGACGCCCAGGCCGGCAAGCCGCGGCTTCAGAGGCTTGCTGACGTCATCGCGTCCTACTTCGTGCCTGCCATCCTGCTCCTTGCGCTGGCGGTGCTCGCCCTGTGGCTCTGCCTCAGTGCGCTCGACGTCGTCGACACCGACGGCGATCACTGGGTGCCGTTCTCGTTGCAGTTCGCCTTCGCCGTGCTCGTGGTGTCGTGCCCATGCGCCATCGGCCTCGCGGTCCCGCTGGCAGTCATGGTGGCCAGCGGGGTCGGCGCCAAGCACGGCGTGATCATCAAGAGCGGCGCCACCATCGAGGCCTGTCGACGGATCAACACCATGGTCTTCGACAAGACCGGCACGCTCACTCGCGGCCAGCTCTCGGTCGTCGATCACTGGTGGCTGGACCACACCACAGCCCGGGGGCAGCAAGACGGCGCCGACGAGCCGCACCAGCAGCGGCTGCTGCTACTCTCCCTGATCGGATCGGCCGAGAAGGGCAGCGAGCACGTCCTGGCCAAAGCCGTGGTGCGCTTCATCGAGAGCCTGCCGGACGTGCCCGAACTCGCCGAGCCCGACGACTTCAGCGCCGTCCCGGGCCGCGGACTCTCGGCACACGTGCGCGAGCACGCGGTGTTGGTTGGCAACCGCGCATGGATGCAGGACAACGGCGTCGACGGGCTTGGTGACGCCGAGGAGGAGGCAGCTATTGCCGCGGCGGCGCACGAGAGCGAAGGTAGGACGGTGGTGTGGGCCGCGGTGGACGGACGCGCGGTGTGCGCGCTGGCGCTCGAGGACTCGCTCAGGCCCGAGGCCCGCCAGGTGGTGCAGCGCCTGCAGCGCAAGGGCGTCGAGGTGTGGGTGCTGAGCGGCGACCAGCAGCGCACCGTTCACGCCGTGGCCCGCCAGCTGGGCATCGCCGAGGCAAATGCTATCGGCGGCCTCGTACCCGAGGACAAGGTCGACAAGATACGAAGCCTTCAACTCAACGCCACCATCGCCAACAACGACGTGTGCGGCTACAACGTCGACACGCTGAACAAGTACGACGACAACGATGATGACAACGATGACAACGACAAGAAGAGAAAGAAGAAGCGAGCTGTGGTGGCGATGGTGGGCGACGGTGTCAACGACGCGCCGTCGCTGGCGCAGGCCGACGTGGGCGTGGCGGTGGGCGGCGGCACCGACATCGCGATCGCTGCCGGCGACGTGGTCTTGATGCGCAACGATCTGCGCGACGTGCTGCTGATGATCCACCTCGCTCGCCGCACGCACGCCGTCATCGTTCTCAACTTCGTGTGGGCCTTTGTCTACAACGCCGTCGCCATTCCGCTGGCCGCCGGCGTGCTCTACCCCGGCACCCAGTTCGTCATCCCGCCCGCCGCGGCGGGCCTCTCCGAGATCCTTTCGTCCCTGCCCATCATCATCTTCTCGCTCCTCCTGCGCCTCTACCGTCCGCCTTCTCAACAACTGAGCTCCGCTTAAACTTTGGTCGAATCCACGCATTACCAATCGAAACAGAGCCTATTTTTGCAAAGACTTCGATACTCTCCCATACCCGTGCATCCACCCTTCACTCAAGCTTGTGGCACTTTCTCGACCACCTTGTTCTAAAAGGTGAAGATCGGCATTGCAACAACCTTCGGCCGAATTTGGAAATCCGCCGAAACCAGTTCGCTCGAAAAATGCCAGATGGGGTTGGACCAATCTCGATCCACCAAACTCCACATAAAAGCGCTCCCTTGCCCTGCTCTCGTCACTCATCTCTTCACCAATACTCTCACCAGCAAACTTCCTCAACAACCACCCAAGCATGCAACTCTTCCAGCTGCTCATGTTGTGCTGCCTGGCCTTTGTGCTCGCGGCGCCCGCGAGTGCCTTCTTCGACACCACGTGCCAGGAGCTGCCCTTCACCGCAGCAGGCCTCGCCAGGCTCGAGCCCATCAAGGCCTCCAACCTGGGCACTTTCAACTGCTCGGGCTCCTTCACCTACTTCGACCCGTCGACCGGCCACGTGACGGCCACCATCGACCTGCCTTGGTTCAACCAGTCCACGCTCTACGAGCCCTCGTGCGGCTGCTGGGTCACCACCAGCTTCGCCCTCGGCTCGGCCCAGCCGCCGCTGGTCATCTACGAGTACGGCAACGCGCTGCCGGGCCGCGCCGAGGAGGGCTCCTGCCTCGAGTTCGACTGGCCCGAGGACGACGGCAACATCACCCAGTCGATCGCGTTCGGGCGCAACATGCGCTTTGTGCACCGCGACCTGCCTTACATGCGCAAGGCCGACAACACGCTCACGCGCCACCAGTCGTTTTACCGCGTGCCCAACTCGCAGAACGAGCTCGTCGTGGTGCGCAAGTTCAACGAGGCGGGCTACATCGACTGGATCGAGAACCTCGTGTGCTTCATGATCGAGCCTCAGGTCATCTACTGACCCCCAGCAGATCTTCTTGTGGTCATCGCCCTTCCCCACCGAAACCTGATTTTAGTCTTTTTCCCTCCAATAAACAACATTTTGTGAATGGAGAGTGTCTGTTGAAATAGCCGCAGAACTGCGGGACGGCAACGTCACCCAGGTCTTGTAAGAACTACACAATCACCAAAGCAAGGACCACCAGCTGTTCGCTCTTCCATTCTTTGCGCATTTTCTAAGTCGCGGCGCCGGCGTTCTTGCGACTGGCTCCTCGGTCTGCGGTGATGCGGCCGCGCACGCGCAGAGGGAACACGTGGATTCCGAGCCCGTCCGTGCCGTCGTCAGCCGGCTGCCCAGCAGTGAGGGCGCCCTGCAGGTGCGACCGCGAGGCAAAGGCCAGCGCGTGGCCTGGCTGCAGCGTCGCCAGCTCGAGCGCGGCGTGGTCGGAGAGCGGGAGCTTCTTGGCCAGGTAGGTGAACCAGTCGCGCGAGTGGAAGCGGTGCAGGACGGCCACGGTGACGAGCTCCAGCAGCTCGGGCGCGAGAGCCAGCGGGCTCTGGGTGCTCACGGCCAGCCGCATGCCGTCGTGCCGCATCAGCCGCGCCACGGCCACGATCGCCTCGCTGAGGCCGTCGCCCGCCACGCCGTCCATGAACTTGTGGGCCTCGTCCAGCGCCAGCAGCTTGCCGCAGCCACGCAGGGGCAGCGCCCGGTACTGCTCGGTCAGCACCTGAAAGATGCCGTTGGCCTCCTCGGCGGCCAGCAGCGGGTCGGTCAGGTCGGCGATGGCCAGCGTGCCCGGCTGGCAGCTCGCGTATAGATCGGCGCCGTCGGCCCGAATGTCGGCGTTGATGGCGCTCTCGGCCACCAGCGACTCGAGAAGGGCCATGCGCTGCTCGAGCGGGCCGCGCTGCCCGTTGAGCTTGCAGGTCTCCTTGACCTGGGCCAGGAAGTCGGCGAACGCGGGCACGACGGCGTCGCGCTGGTACCGGCGGAGGAGGTCGAGCATGGCCGCCACGTAGAGCTGGTTGTCGCCGTCCTTGATGCGCATGATGCGCTTGATGTGGTCGGCCGTGAGCGTGTGCCACCGGAAGAGCAGCGGCTTGACCGTGCAGTAGTCGCCGTAGAAGGCCCTGCGCTGCCGGTAGAACGAGGGCGAGACCAGGACCACCATCTTGTCCCTCGGCAGGCACGGCGCCGCGCCAAGCTGTCGAGGGGCCAGCAGGCGCTGGAGAGCCGGGTGGGGCGAGATGAGGCCCGTGGCTTCGCACACGGAGGTCACGTTCTGGTCGTAGTGCAGGACCAGCGCGCTCATCGGGGCGTGCAACCGCACGACGTCGTCCTCGAGCATGGGCACCAGACACGACTCGAGCACGCACGCCATCGTGTGGCTCTTGCCGCCGCCTTGGACGCCCACCGTCGCCAGACAGAACGGCTCGTGCGTGTTCAGGTAGATCTCGCTGGCGGAGGCGGAGGCGGCGGTCGGGTCCCAGGCGTGGCCGCAGTTGGTCCGCTCGCCGAGCAGCGCGGCCTCGGCGAAGGCCGACGCGGCGGCCCGGTCGGCCAGAGCGACTCCAGCTTCGAGGGCGCGGGAGCTGCGCTCCTCGAGCAGGAAGCCTCGCACGGCGCCCCGAGGGACCACCGGCGGCGGCACGGCGGTTTCCGGTGCCACCACGCTCACGAGGGGCGAGGGCGGGTCAGGTTCTTCGAAGCGCAGCGGAGGCTGGGCGGCGATGGGCGATGATGTAGCGACCGTCGCCTGCTCGGGTAGGACGACGGGCGGCTCAGTCGTGGGAGTTGCAGTGCGCACCTCGTCTTGCGTGAGCTGCGCGTAGGTGACGATGTCCACCGTCGAATCCTCGATTGCTATCTCTGACGTGAGCCGCACGGGCGGCGCTGCTAGTACTGCGGGCTTTACTGGCTGTACTGACTTCGCTGGCAGCGCTGATTTTGCTGGCTGTGCTGCCTTTGCTAACTTTGCTGGCTTTGCGAGCTTCGGCGGTTTGGGTACTCGAATTTTAACTTTGCTGTTCGGCGCGGGGTCAGCCGGCCCGGTGGGGCCGAACTCGTTGCTAGAGGCCCAGAAGCAGGGCTTGCCTTTGTAGACGCCACGCTTGAACCGCGGGTCCTTGTCCATCGCAGCGAGTATGGTCCGGGTGAACAGCGCGTGGTCGACCCCCGCGGGGAGCCTATTCGCCTTCTTCACCTGCCCGACGAAGCGGTAGAGGATGAAGGGGTGGTGGTTGGTCCGGAGCACGTTGGCCGCGAGGTCCGTACACTGCTTCACCGCAGCGGGCGCCCAGTCGAGCTCCGCAGGTGGCTTGTGCGGCGGGGCGGGGGAGGTAGACGGTAGGACCGAGCTAGCTTTAGCCTGTTTAGCTTTCATGGTGGCAGTGCGACGAGGAAGAAGAAGTGAAGAAACAAAAAGCAAAAACAATGAATGAGTGAAGAAGAAGGAGACGAGACGTGTCCTGGACAGCTGGCCGTGTTGGTTACAAGGTGAAAGGTGAAGAGGAAAAAGAGAATTAAAAATGTAACTGTGTACAGGAAGTGGATGGAGGGAAGGGTCAGAGGGACAGGTTCCTCTCGGTGTCTTCATGCTCGCGGGCCAGCTGCGCAAAGGTGTCCTCCCACCGGCCGATCTTGAGCGCATAGCGCTCCAGCAGGGCGTCCTTGGCGGCCACGGTGGCCTCCAGCTCGGCAATCTCCCTCGTCAGAGCCGTGCGTCGGTCGCCGGTGGTCTCTTCCTCGTGCACCCGCTCGAACTCATGACGCAGCTGTCGGCCCAACTCCACGAACTCGGCGATCATCTCCTCCAGCTCTGCCAAGCAAGCAGCATTGAGAAAATGAAGTTTAAATTGAAAAATGATCTGCGTACGTTGTGGTCGATCCGTGCTGGCGATGAGGTTGATGATCTCGTTCATCCGCTTTTCAAACTGACGTGCCATGGTGACCAAACGCCCCTCTTCCTCCCCTCCGTTTTCCACTTCCATCTGACGCCCTTGCTCTTTTTATTAATAATTTTTTATTTATTTCGATTTATCAGCCACAAATCTTTTTTCTTCGTTCCTTCTTGCATTGTGATCGGACAAAGATGAACAGAGGACGTGGTGGTGGACGAGGGCGGGGTAGCAGCCGAGGAGGTGGAGGTTGGGGTGGCGGCGGTGGAGGCGGAGGTGGCAGCCGAGGGCGTGGCGGAAGTAGGGGCGGTGGAGGACGGGGCCGCGGTCGCGGAGGGCGAGGCGGCCGACCGCGGGGATTTGAAGATTTTGAGAGGAGGATGGAAGAGGAACAGGAAAGGGAAATGCGAGGAAAGATCGATGAAGATGATATCATCAATGAAGCCGAAAGCGAGGAATTGGAGGAAACTCGAGAAATCCACAGCGAGGACGAAGATGAAGATCAAGAACAGGATCAAGATGACGGTGAAGAAGAAGACGATGATGAGGACGAAGAAGATGGCGAAGAGACAGCGGCTCAGCTGGTACGCCAATTTGGCTAACAAATCTGCATCTTGAATCGCTAAATTTCTACATTTCGCATTCTCTGGCGTGATTCTCCAGCGGGAAAGTCTCGCCAGTGTGCCGTTCGAGGTTCTTCAGGTACCCAACTCAGTGCCTTCTCTTTATTTGATTTAATAATTCATGAATAAATTGAATAAATAATTATTCTTTCTAAACTTATTCTTTTATGTTCAGGCTCTGAAAAAGAAGGGCGACGCAAAGGCGCTAGACCGACGCAACGACCCCACGCCCGCCAAAGAAGAGAAGAAAGGCAAGAACCAGTACGGTTTCTCTCTCACAGCCTGTTGAGCTCTTCTTTTCATCTTGGATGTGTTTAGTCACACACCTTGGTGCTCGCCGTTGTTCGTAGGCCGCTGGAGGCGAGCTCGAAGCGGCGACCGCCTCGCTTCATTGACTTTGGGACGATCCCGAGGAACACCCAGCGCAAGTCGCGCGACCCTCGCTTCGATTCCCTGTCGGGTAAGTTCAACGAGGACCTCTTCCAGAAGAGCTACTCCTTCGTGGAGGACTACAAGCAGGAGGAGCTCAACGAGCTCAACGAGCAGCTGCGCAAGGAGAAGGACCCGGAAGAGAAGGAGCGAATCGCCCTCGGCGTCCGTTTGCTGGTTCGTACACATGCACAACCGCACGCACGCACAACGACACACACGCAACACACACGCACACACCACACGCACGCACACACACACACACACACACACAACCGCACACCCACACGAACTAACGAGATCACTGCCAATCGCAACAGCACAACCAAATTGCGGTGACCAAGCGCGATGCGGAGCAGAAGACAAAGAAGACGGCGCGGAAGAAGATGGAGCGCGAGCTGGTGCTGCAGGGCAAGAAGCCCTTCTTTCCCAAGAAGAGCGACGAGAAGACGCTCGAACTCCTCGAGAAGTTCACCGATCTCAAGCAGAAGGGCCAGCTCGACAAGTACCTCGTCAAGAAGAAGCGCCGCAACGCCGCCCGGGAGCACACGCGCATCCCTTGGCAGCGCCGCGCAGCTGGCGGCGAGTAAACAAAATAAAAATCATTTTTATAATTTGTCGACTTGGTGAAGAAAGGAAAAGGGCAAGGAAAAAGGAAATTAGAAAAACGAAGCGTACCACCACAACAAGATGGAGAGCTCAACAACCAGAGGAAGAGTGGCAGGCCTGGTGGCCGTGGTCACTGGTACCATACTCTGAGCCCTTAGGCTTACGACATACCACTAGTGGCCAACTGATAGGACACTCACCCCTTCGCCAACCATGGGTTGTAGGAGCTGGAGGCGCAATTGGGCGCACTATTGCTCAGGTGCTGGCCGACGAAGGAGCCCGAGGTACGCCTATTGTACATATAAGCATGGTGGGAAACTACGAGAACCGACTCTCAAAGGTGGTGGTGGTTGTGGTAGTTGTGGTGTGCGACATGTTGGAGAAGGAGGGACAGCAGACCGTGCAGGAAATCGAAGCCAAGCACGGACAGGACCGTGCCTTCTTCCACAAGATTGATGTCTCTAAGGAAGCCGAAGGTAGGCATGGAGAACACGGACTACTCGATGTGCGTGCGCAACGCTAACACTGCGCATCACACAGTCCAGAGTCTCGTCAAGGTGGTGGTGGACAAGTGGGGCGGCGTTGATGTGTTGGTGAACAATGCGGCGGTGTTCGTCTTTGGCACGATCGAAGAGGTCTCTTCGGACGACTGGGATCGTGCGTTGGGCGTCAACGTCAAGGTACGCCTTGACTCATCTTGCATTAGTGGTGATATTGCTCTGATCTGGTGTTACCGTTTTTTCAGGGCTATGCGTTCATGGCCAAGCATGTGATGCCGCTGATGAAGGCGAAGAGGAGCGGGTCCATCATCAACGTGGGTTCAATCAGCTCGTTCATTGCGCAACCAGCCTTCGTGCCCTACAACACCACCAAGGTAACTCAACTCGCACCGCTAGTGGTGGAGGCCTTTGCTCACACTCGAACTCATTGTTGTTGCGTATGACAGGGCGCCATATTGCAGCTGACTCGCTGCCTTGCGCTGGACTGTGGTGACTGGAATATTCGTGTCAACTGCGTTTGTCCCGGTACGAGCCCCGCGGCGGTCGGTGACACTGACCATGCGCCCGCAGCCAATCGGTACAATTTTTAATCGGCTTTCGTTTTCCGTGCCCTGTTGTTTGTGGGCGCAGGGAGCATTGACACTCCGGCGACGGCCAGCCACGCCAAGAAGCTGGGCGTGACCAAGGAGGAGCTGGTGGAGCAGGCCGTCAAGCAGCACTTCATCAAGCGCATGGGCACCACCGACGATGTGGCTAAGTGCGTGCTCTTCCTCGCCTCGGATGAGAGCACCTTTGTGACCGGCGCAGCGATACCGGTCGACGGTGGGTTCCTGGCACAGTAGAGTGCCCCGAGGTTGACTCTGACCCGACGGATGTCCGACGGACTGCCACCAATCAGAGCGTACACCGCACTTTTAATTTTATTCTGACAAGAGGAAGAATGTGCCGGTGCCATCTGATCACGTGCTCTGACCTTATCTCGACTTCCACCGATCTGTTGATGAACATGTCATCGACTCCCGACTTCTCTTCTTCACTCGCTGACGTCCAGCGTGGTGACGAGGCGCAGATTGCGGTGGTGTCCCTCTTGGACCGACGTGTGGTGGAACAGGAGCGCGGCCTTGCGGTCCTCGCGCAGGTTGAGCACCTCGCCCCGCCGCTTGGCCTTGGCCCGTCGGTTCTGAAACCACATCTGGACCTGGCGCAGGGTCATGCCCAGCTGCATGGCCAGCCTCCGCTTCGCCGCCAGCGAGGGACTCGGGTCGGTCGTGAAGGCCTGCTCGAGTGTGGCCGTACGCTGGGGCGACGAGAAGGTGGTGATCTGGGCCACAGGCCTGGCTGAAGACGGAGAGGTCGTGAGGGCTTGGCGGGTGGTCGAGCCGCTTCTCTCTGGTCGTTGCCGGCGGGGCTCTCCAGGTACTTGGGCGTTGTAGTGGTGCTGTGGCATGTTGATGTAGGGCTGTGGATTGAGAGGGGGAAGGCTGGCAAGCTGGAATCCGATGTGGTAGGGGTAAAGTTGCAGGTAGAGGTGGTGCGAGTCAAGTGTGGGATAGAGCTGAGGGTGATGATGATCGTGATGATGAGGATCATGATGTTGAGGGCTTCTGGTGGGGGTGAGTCGAGGAGTGAAGGTGAGCCACGAGTCGGGGATGATCAAGGGGGTGTCCTGGTGAGAGGGCAGGGGTGGGTTCAAGAGCTGGTGGATGTCCGAAGCGCGCCGGTACGATAGACCTACGTAGGCTGACATGGTGGGCTGCTGGTTCTTATGTGGCTGGCCGGTTTGTTTATGAAAAAGTTGTGGGCACAATATATTACTGGCGCATGTTGCACCCCGCACCCCACAGCGGAGTGGGCGCTTCCGACCTCCTATGACCACTGACCGCACCTGATCACAGCGATGCACCCGAATCCTCAACCACTGCGGGAGACACGTGCGGGTACATCAAAATCGAAGACACTCTCCCCGATAGGTGGACCCTCATGTCGTCCACCCTTATCAAGCTTCATCTGCTCTCGGAGAGCCCGCGGGGCACCGGCCCGAAAGGAGATGCCTGCGGGGTGCGTACCGCGCCACCGCAACATTTTTGGCGTGCCATTTGCAACCATAACATTTCAGCTTTTTCTTAATCTCATGATGGAGGGGGGCACTACCCCGATGCAGCAACTGTACAAGCCCGGCTTCGACGTAACCAACGCACCGTGGGGGCCGGTCAACAATGCCGCAGAAGATGGCGGAGGACCATTAGATGTGGACGGCCTCGTGCGCATGCTGCAGTGGCGGGACGACGAGGGCTCCAGCTGCCTCCACCTCTGGGTCGTCTCCCCCTCCTTCACCTCGTACCGCCACCCCCCCGCCTACCCCTTCGCCGCCCTCGACCACCTCCTCTCGAACTACACCGCCCTCGTCGACCACGACCCGCGACTCCGCGCCGCCCTACGCGCCGCGCTCGAGGATTGCGACATCATGGGCCTCACCCCGCTCCACCTGGCCGGCATCACCGCGCCCAGCTGCTACACGAAGCTGGCCGTGGCCTTCAATGGGAGCCGCCGGCTGTGGCTGCTCGAGCAGGTGGCGCGGGCCGTGGGCGCGGACCCAGCGCCCGTCTCGTACCTGTGGCACTCCACGCCGGGCGACCTGCGCTGGGTCTTCCACGGCACCGAGCAGTCGGCGACGGCCGGGTCGGACGAGAACGACGCCGAGCTGGCCCGGATGCAGGTCGAGCGGGTGCGCGTGTGGGACCGACAGCGCGACGCCGAGGAGTGGCTCGACGTGGGCGAACTGGTGCGACGGTGCGGCCTGCGGGCCTATGTGCCGTTCTACCTGGGCTACGGCGACTACATGCGCTACGTGCTGACCCAGATCCTGGGTGAGGACACACCGCAGGCCAAGAAGCATCGCCTCCTCTACGCCAAGGTCATTGTCGTGTGTCGTGTCGTGTGTCGAGTGTCGTGTGTCGTGTGTCGTGTCATATGGTGGTCGGCTCATTAGAATGGTTGCGGCGTAGGATGCGGCGAGGTGGGACGCGGAACAGAACCTGGTGCTGTGCTGGATCGAGGAGATCAATGGCTACGGCGTGTTTGCGGGCCGCCCCTACCACCAGCACGAATTCATCGCCCTCTACTCGGGTACCAACAACAAAGAGCCATTTTATTTTATTTTATTTTTTATGTAAGAATTAATTATTAATGATTAACCCATGAAATGTGTAGGTCTCCTGATGCCACACGAAGAGATCCAGAACACCGACTACGCATTCGACACCATCATCCCCGGATTCGGCGTAGACGCGAAAGATTACCGCAATATTGGAGGTCGTATCTCACCGCACACGTCTCGCCGCACACGCCCCACCGCACACGCCCCACCGCACACACGCGCGCGCTGCTCACAAAGGTCCATCATGGTGATATAGGGTTCATCAACCACTCGGCCATACCGAACGCGCGTAGCGTGTCGTTCCTGTGGAAGGGCGCCCCGTGCGTGGCCATCGTGGCGCTCCGACCGATCGCGCGCGGCGAGCAGATCTGCTACTCCTACGCGCAGGGTGCCTCCTGGTTCCACCACCCGGCCGGCAGGGCCGACCAGCCCTTCAACGAACTGCTCGGCCGGCCCTCGTTCCCGTCTTCCCTGCCGCTGCCCCGCTCGCCATCGGGAGAGGAAGAGCCAGCGCCGGGCTATCGGTGCGCAACCTGCTTGGCCGCGGAGCAGCAGGTCACGCTGAAGCGGTGCAGCCTGTGTCACGTGTTCAAGTACTGCAGGTGCGCAACCGCACGCACACACGCGCACGACCGCACACGCGCACGCTCATGATAGTGGCAACAACCCTGCAGTGCGAAGTGCCAGAAGGAGGACTGGCCGACCCACAAAAAGACTTGCGCGTTCTTGTCCGGCCGCGCCAAGTAACACAGTGACCAGTGTTTATACTGTACAAGCTCTTTTGCGTTGTGTCGTGTGTGTCATGTGTGTCGTGCGTGCCGTGCGTTGTGTCTTTTGTGTGACGTGGTACACGCATCATGCTCGCTGCGAACCGCCGTAGTTGATCCAGGCGAGGAGCTGCTTGCTGGTGAGCGACAGAATGATGAACCCGATCTCGCCCAGTACGTAGTTCTTCTTGAAGATGCCCCACTCGAACCACTGCAGCCACAACATCACCGCAAACGTGTTGTCCTGCACACGTACGCACATGCAGATGTCAGTCACGAACGCCAGACTCGCCCGCACACGCGCGTCGAGGTGCACGCGTACGAGGATGAAGATGATGAAGATGATGGCCCACACGAAACCGGGCGGGTCGCCTCGCGAGACGGCCTGGAAGAAGTAGCACAAGATGATGAGCCAGCCGCCCAGGTGCGGTACGAAGCCCGAGATCAGCGGCTGCCAGTTCCTCGGCCGCTCCTTGGACGAGTAGCCGTAGTACTTCCAGTTGGCCCTGTCATGTTGTGTCGTGTCGTGTTGTGTTATGTCGTGTTGTGTCGTGTGTCGTGTGTCGTGTGTCGTGTGTGCGCTGGCAACGCACCTCTCGTGCATGGAGCCGAAGATCATGGTGGTGGCGCCCAGGACGAAGATGGCGAAGAGGAGGTGGATCTCGGTGGCGCCGGACAGCTGGGCGCCCATGACGTGCATGATGCTGGCCGAGACCGAGTACTCGAGCCAGCGGAAGTGGTTCTGGTTGCGCTGGAGCCAGTACTTGTAGAGCTGCCACCCGCCGGGCAGGGCGGTGAGGAAGTGGTTGAAGGCGGAGAGCCACAGGAAGAGGGCCGAGTAGTAGCCGATCGGCATGTCGGCCACCTCCCTGGTGTCGGGCACGTAGAAGTCGGGGCTGCTGGCCTGCCAGCTCTTCGCGAAGTCCGTGTACCATGGGAACCGGGAGTCCTTCTTTGTTATGCCAGCGATAATCACACCTGTTCACAAATTAATCAATAAAGGCAAAATAAAGTGCAACATAGAATTACGTTAAGAAATATTGATTGTTATTTTCGATAAATGTTAAAATACTATTTAGAGATTGTTTTGATTTGTGGCGAAAATTGATAATAGTGGCTAAAGGTACCAGTGATCAGCTGGATTAGGCCCACGATGACGTTGAAGACGCGCAGCTTCCAGTTGGGGGTGCGGCTGGTGAAGAAGTCTCGTTCCGGGTCTTCTTCGCGGCCGTACGACATCAACACGATCGAGTTGGCAACCTTGGCCACCGCCTCGCTGGCCTCTGCCCCTTCCTCCTCGTCCGTGAAGAAGTTCGCCACCTTCGTCGCCCAGCGTCCACAGCGTCCCATGTCGGTCGTCGTGGGTCAGTGCGAGTTAAGTACTGTTCGGGCCGCTCTCACCTTCCCCTTGACCTCTCCACGTGCTGGCTAGTCGTCTTTTTCGAGCACTTGAAACCAGATTAGGTAATTGGAAGCTGTCATCGACACGAATGGTGATCACACCGGGCTATGTCCATATCTTGCGATTGGTAGAAAGTAGCGCATGGTCAGCCGCTTACACAATCGTGCCATTGGAGGATATGTGTTACATTGCAATTTCTGCAAGAGGCGCGATTGGCCGAATCTTCAGGCGTTCGTCATGTCGCGAAAGGAGTTGGTGATGTTCGCCAACATGGCTTGAAGCTGCAGCAACCCTCCCTGGCCCTTCGCATTACACCGCACACGCACACGCAGCATCGCACATGAAGCACACACACGCACGCGGGTGAGTGGCGAAAGCTTGGCGCGGTTGTGATGGAAAGAGTCGCACCGAGCTGGCTTCGCCATTGTCGTCGCTGTCGTCGCTGTCGTCGTCCGACGCCTCCAAGTCGTCGTCGTCATCGTCCGAGTAGAGATCCGCGTGGCTCACCTGCCAGTACTGCTCTCTCTTCTGCTCCTTCTTCACGCTGCGCAGGGTCATCGCCCTCTCGCTCACCCGCCGCTGCGTCTCCGCGAATAGTCCCAGCAAATTGTTCCTCGTCTCCTCATCCATCCCCTCTTCGCTTTCATTCTTGTCTTCGTTTTCGTTCTTTTCGTTTTCGTTTTCGTTATCGCCGCGGTCGGCTCGCTCCATGTCGTAGACGAGCTGCGGCCCAAAGTCGCGGAGGCCGAGTCCGTGGGTGGCGTCGACCCGCGTTCGCTCGTGGCCCAGCCAAAAGCACAACCACATCACGTCCTGCAGGACCGGCCGCCGCTCGCCGTGCCCGACCTGCACCCGCGGCTGCATGTGCGGCTGGCGCCGCTTGCGGGTCGTCGTCGGCGCCTCCTTCTCCCACTCCCAGGTCCACTCGAGCAGCTGCCGCACCGCCAGCGGCAGCTCGACCGCCAGCCGCCGGGGCCGACGCGCCATCACATCGCCCGCATTCCTGTCATTCCTTGCGTGACCCGCGGCGAAGACCGTGTGGAGGAGGAGGCCGACGGCGTAGACGAGCTGCGGCGACGAAGCCAACGACGACGAGGGCAGCGGGGCGAGCGACCACCTCGGGCTGGCGCGATCGTCACCAGCGGCGGCCGCGAGGAGGTCGAGCGGGTCCTGGACCTGGGCCCGGCGACGCTGGCGCCGTCGCTCGTCTCGCCGCAGCTCCGGGCAGAGGACCACCGGACCACCACCTGCACTACTACTGTCGGGGAGCGAGCTGCCGCACAGCATTGGTCGGCCGTCGTCCATCACCTGTCACGAGAAAGTTAACTGGATGACACACGCACGACCGTACATGCGCAACCGCACACGCCACACGACCGCACAAGCATAGCCAACGTTGAGGAAAGGCACCAGCCAGTGGTGGCTCTGTTGGATGTCGCGGTAGAGGAGCGCCAGCAGCGAGGCGCGCTCGTTGGTCAGGCGCTCGTCTTCGTCTTCGGGGAAGTTGGCGTCGATGCCGGCCAGAAGAGCGTCGACGGCCTCGGCCGCGTGGTAGGCCATCTGCGCCCGCTCCTCGACGCTGAGCTGCTGGCCCTTGACATGCGTTTCGAGCGACCGCTGCTCAATGACATGGCACACCTGCGAGTCAGCCGCGACATGCACACGCACACGCGCACGCACCACCGCACGCGCACACGCACCAGACATTTGCGGAAGACGAGCCAGGGCAGCTGGCCGGGCCGGAAGCTGATGCCCACCAGCGGCGAGTCGTCCCGACCGGCGTAGAGGGTTCTGTTCGCGCAGAAGAGAAGAGGCCGTTAAACAAAGATTGGGGGAGAAAGGGGAGACAGTCAGTAGTGGTGTGGTACTGGAGCACGGAAAACTCGTGGGCGATGGTCTCGGCCGGGGTGTCGTCCGCGTAGACCTTGACCGTGCACTCTTCGCCGCTACTACTCATCCGCCCACCCAGCAACGAGTACCGGTTCTCAAGGGCCTGCCCCACACACACACCGCACGCACGACACGACACGCGATCAGTGGATCGGGCGCATTTACAGTGTGGGCTGGGTAGGTACGTCGATCTGAGAGCCCAGTGTGACGGCGTCGGGCGGAATGGCCAGCGGTGCGCCGGCGTGCTCCGTAGGTACAGCAGGGCCGCGGATGCGCAGCCAGGCGAGCACGGCCGCGGGCAGCGGACGGGTGCGCAGGTAGGCGTGGGCGTCGTCCCACGGGTTGTCGGCGTAGTCAACCCACGCCAGCCGGCCGAACCCCGCCAGCGTCGGCGACAAACCGCCCAGCCCGCACCTGCTCACATCGAGCCGCTTGAGCTTCGCCGGCTTGCGCTCCTTCGCCGACAGAAGCTGCGGCATGAGTGCGAGGGTCGTGAGCCCGGTGTTGGCCGACACGTCGAGCGAGGTCAGCGACCGCGGCACGTCCAGCGCGAGCTCGGTCAGCGCGTTATGCGACAGATCGAGCGTACGAAGCCGCGACAGCCGCGCGAACGAGCGGCCGTCGTCATTGCCGTCGTCAACCGCAGCAATGGCGTTGTGGTTGAGGGAGAGCGAGAGGAGCGAGGTGAGCGCGTAGACCACGGGCGGTACGGAGTCGAACTGGTTGTGGCCCAGGGACAGGTTCTCGAGGCGCGTGAGCCGCGCGAGCTCGGCCGGCAGCGACGTCAGCCGGTTGCCGCCCAGGAACAGGTGGCGCAGCCCGCCGCCGCCGCCGGTGGTGGCCTGTGCTGACGTCAGCACGAGCGCGGGCACCTGGGCAAAGGCGTTGTGGCCCAGGTTGAGGTACTCGAGGCGCTCGAGGCAGGAGAGGGCCGCGGGGAGCTCGGTGAGGCGGTTGAGGCTCAGGTCGAGCTCGCGCAGGTGCGCCGCCAGGGAGGGCAGGTAGGGCAGGTCGGCGGGCAGGGCCTCGAGGTGCTGGTGCCGCGCCACGATGGCCACCACCTTGGCTCGTTCACCACCGTCATCGCTGGTGCTGGCACCGCTGACCTGCTGGAGCTGGGCCAGGTGCGAGGTAACATCGGTCGGGAAGACCCCGTCCACGAACACCAACCTGGCTTCATCCATTCTCTGATTGAGATTGAGATGATTGTGCGCGATTGGTGAGAGGGAGGGTTGGCATGCCAGGTGCACAACATGCCAGGGAGGGTACTCGTACCTGGGGCCGTGAAGGACACGGGAAGAACAAGAGACACGGCGCACGGGAGCGATGATTGATTTAATCTCTGGAGAGAATATTTTTTTAAAGAGAAAAAAGAGAAAAAGGAAAAGGAAAAAACTAAATAAACTACAAGAATGAAAGCGGGAGCGAGCAGAGGGGGCGGGTTCGGGCACCTGTTCACTACGCAGGCGGCGTCCTACGCCCACTTTAGGCCGGACTACCCCGCGAGCCTCTACCAGCGCATCTGGTCTTTTGCCGGCGAAGGGCGTGGCACCGGTACAGCTCCCCCTCTCCTTGCGGCGCGGGCCACAGCCATGGCTGCCCCCGTAAGCTCAACGTTGCCTGTTGTGGACGCGGTTGCCATGCAGGGCTGGCGGTCGACGTGGGCTGCGGCACGGGGCAGGCCACCAAAGTGCTCGCCACCCACTTTGACCGCGTCGTCGGTATGTCAGCCGCACGACACGACACGACACACACGCACCGCACACACTGTGCTCACCTGTGTGGCTGTGGCTGTGGTGTGCTGTCAGCCTTCGATCCGAGCCCCAAGCAGGTCGAGGCCGCGACCAAGATC
This sequence comes from Acanthamoeba castellanii str. Neff, assembly GCF_000313135.1. Lineage (NCBI taxonomy): Eukaryota > Discosea > Longamoebia > Acanthamoebidae > Acanthamoeba > Acanthamoeba castellanii. The sequence goes on from NW_004457442.1 coordinate 269,430, forward strand.
GGCACGTCACGTCCCGCGGCACTCGCCGACCAACCAACCAACCATCGGCTCAACCGTGATGTTCGTGGGTGCTGCCACAACAGATAACGTGGAGTACAGGGTGGGGTTGGCCGAGGCGCTGGAGGGCATCGAAGACGAGAGCGTGGACCTGCTGACTACCGCCCAGGCCGCCCACTGGTTCCAGCTGGAGCCCTTCTACCGCGAGCTCGACCGCGTGCTCAAGCCGAGTACGCCATCAACCATAGTGTCGTTATCGTCATCATCATCCACAACTCTCATTCATTATCAAAATTAACGGCCAACGCCATGACAGAGGGATGTGTGGCCATTTGGGGCTACGGCCTTTGCCGCCTGCCCACGCCCGAAGCCGACAAGCTCCTGTCCAGGGTACGTACCCACCAACCCGCCCACTTCAATCAAGGCTGGGCTCATGAGGCACCAACCAAACGCAGTATCACACGGAGACGCTGGGACCCTATTGGGAGAAGAAAAGGGCGCTCGTCGACGCCCTCTACGAACACATTCAGCTGCCCTTCGCCCGCACTCACCGGGAAGGTGCCGTTCTCTCTCTCCCCTGACGACACAACAACTCACCACATGCGGTTGTGGGCTTCCCGTGTCGTGCGTGTCGTGCGTGTGCGGGTGCCGTGCAGTGATCGAGAACAAGAAGGAGGTGCCGTTCAAGCACTTCGTCGGTTATCTGGGCACCTGGTCCTCGCTCAAAACCTTCCGCGAGAAGCACCCCGAGGGGTCCGACCCCGTCCAAGACCTCTGCCCGCAGTGCGTCACCCTCCACACATCTCCAACGATTCATTGTCCACCACAGCCCTGACGTGTGCGTGTTGCGTGCGTGCGTGCGTGCGTCGGTGATCGTGAAAAAAAGGCTGTTTGAAGCGCTGCAGCTGCGCAGCGAAGAGGACGTCATTCATGTCACGTTCCCCACCGTGCTCATCCTCGGGCAAAAGTGAGGCTCCGACTGTACCAGGACTGGACTAAAGGACTGCGACCCGCTCAGTAGTCATCGTCTATTGCGTGCCGTGCGTGTGGTGTGCGTCATGTGTGTCGTGTCGTGTCGTGTGAGTACGACGGGGCTGGGTGGTTGAGTGAGGGCGACAAGTACTGTTTTGCGCGGGCATGACGGACGTGATACCGCCAAACGGATTGAAGCTGTAGAGCGGATTGATCGGCGCCTGCGAAGTGACCTCCTTCAGGTCGGGCAGCGTGCTGGCCGGTGGCAACAGCGCACCTGCACAACGCGACACACACATGTACGTCAAGCTCGTGTGCAGTGGTGCGTGTGCGGTGTGTGTGTGTGTGCGTGGTCGATGCTGTACCGGGCTTCCACTTCCGCAAAAAGTGGAAGATCTTCTGCGCGTTGTAGCAACAGCCCGAGGGGCAGTTCTCCTCGAGGTCGCCGGTCCCTTTGGCCACCAGCGCGTTGGCCTCCTTGTCCAGAATGATGAGCGTCGGGTATTCCTGCAACCCACCCAACCCGTCACCAATTTAGAGAGAGAGAAAGATCTAGAATATGTGGCTGGGCGTATGTACGGTCAACGCTCGAGATATACCCAGGCCACGGAGATGCTGCTCGGCGACACAGTTGTCCACGATCAAGTACACATAGCTGCGCAGCAAGTGAGAGAGCGGAATCAGCGTGTGCGCACACGCTGTACGCACCGCACGCACGCACCGCACGCACGCACCGCACACACACACACACACACAGCACAAACGTAAGAAATATAATAGGAACGAACCTTTCGTTGAGGCTCCGTGCTATCTCCCTGTTGGTGGTGAAAAAGTTGTGCAGCCGCCGCGTGAAGGTGTCGCCGCCGGGCAGGCCGCGCTCCAGCGCCACGTGGAGCAGGATGCGCTTGTCCTCGGCCTGCGCCTGCTCCGTGGCCGCCTCGATTTGTTGCTGCGCCCACCGAGTCAGACCGGGCAGCCCAAGCGACCCACCCGGCACACCGCCACCGAGCACGGTGAATGGGGAGTGTACGTACCGGGAAAGGCACGTCGTACTCGAAGGCGAAGGTGGTGGGCGGAGAGTGCTCCGAGTAGACCTTGACGTGCGGCGGGAAGTTGATCTTGCTGTAGCGCGGAGGCAGGGTGCAGCCGGGCGGGCGCTCGGCATTGTCCTGGTCGTTGGCTCAAGCAGTCAGCACACAACACGTACACGCAACACCGCACGCAAGACACGACACGACACACAGCACTGGGGTTGGTTGGATGTACGGTCCACCAGATGGAGAGCTCTTTGAGCTTGGCTCCCTGCGAGTTCACAAAATTGGCGAGCGCGACCTCGGTGAAGGGGCAGTAGTCAAAGTTGGCGTGGGTCAACGCGGGACAGCAGAGCGAGATGGCCTCCGTGTCCTCCAGGTTCCAGCAGCCCCTGGGCCAGGAAACCCCCAAATGATCAGCGATGTGAGTGTGCGGTTAGTCAAGCGAGTCTAGAACCACACCGAGTGCACACACACGCACACCGCACACCGCACACCGCACACCGCACACGCACACACGCACACACGCACACACGCACACACGCACAGCGCCCGGGCGAGGCACCGCCCTGGCACGATGAATTACCTGAGGTCCAGCCGTTCAAGCCGGGGACAGCCGGACTTCTCCTGGACAGCGGAGAAGAAGAACGTCTTGGTCGCTGCATCCACACAAGGCCAACACACACACCACACACACACACACACACGCCGATGGGATTCACTCTAATTAACGATTTGCCCGGTTTGGAGGTGACGACGCGCGAGTGAACGGGGGGGAATGGCGTACGATCGGGAAGGCCACAGAGGATTTCGGTCAAGACCGACGAGTCCAGCCGGGTGTTCCACCCGATCGCCAAGCGGCGCAGAGTTGCGGCCTTGAACGAACGAACGAACCAGCGAATGCCCCGGTCAGACCACTTTTTTGAGTGCGCCACAACGACGACGACAACGACCGACTGCAGAGTACCTTGGTCTTGATCTGAGCTAACGAAGCCCGGGTGAGGCGAAAGCAGTAGGTAATGTCCAGGTCCTGTGACGTAGAGAGAGATGTGGTGCAACGATGGTCAGCCTACGTGTAAGTAAGGTTGTGTGCGTGGCTGGGTGGCTGTGCCTCAAGGTTGGGATGGCGCGCCAGCAGGTGGAGGAAGGCCTCGTCGTTCACACAGATCCGATACTGAGGTGCACTCAGTGGTAAGTCACAGCTAGCAAAATTTTATTATTTATTATTCATTATTTATTATTATTTTGCTAATAATACTTCATTGATTTTGATATCTAAATGTATTGTTGTAAAGACGTAAAAAAAAAGTATTGTGGAGGCAAAAGGGGCGTACGGGGGCGATGGAGAGGTCGAGAGTCGTGCGCAGCGTGTTGGCGTAGAGAAGCTCCTTGAACTTGCGGCAAGTGAGTATGGCAGCACCCTGCTGGAAGAGGTCCACCTCGTTCAGCACGCGCAGCAGCACATCCGACGGCAAGTCCAGAATAGACCGCGCACCCTCACCCATCTGCTCCTCCATCTGTTTCTTTTACTTAAAATATATATTAAAATTATTTTGTTAATTTTTATTTTCTTTGGCGCTTTCTGTGAATCAGAATTCCTCCATTTGATCTACCCCATCTGCCAGGGCCAAGCACAACTGCAGCTGCCCGCCTTGCATGAGCGAGGGTGGACACTTTTTCCAGGTGGTGGGCATAGCTGGCAAGAAATGAGGTGCCCAATCCCGTGCCCCCAAACATCTGCACAGTACTTAATCATCAAACTCGATCTCACTCCTTTGATGTTGTGTATTTATTTTGCCAGCCTGCCCTTTGTCGTGCAGAAGACACTTCGCCTCATGAATCCTCCGACCTCCGCTACTTCTACTACTTCTTCACCTTCATCTCCTACGTCAGCGGCTGTCGCTGGCGCCTTCGCTTCGTCCGAGCCCAACGACCCCGCCGCCCCGCCAGCCGCAGCCAAGGACTTTGCTGGCGGCGACGTCGACGGGCTGTCAGGTGGCGGCGGCGGCGAGGCGAAGGCGTGGGGCCGTCTGCGGGACTATGAGGTCGAGGAGGCCCAGACCATCAACCACCGCCTCCTCGCACGACGTCAACAGCAGCAGACGCCGGTGGCAAGCAGCGGCGACACGTTCATGCCTGATGGTGACCTCCTCTTCACAGGTACGGACCCGCTGAACTGGTCGTGTCGTCGTGCCGACGTATTCAACGTCGGTGCTGTGCAGATCGCTACATTCAGCGGTTCCTCGAGGAGGAAGAGCGCACGAAACGCGAATCGGCCGACTGGACGCGCAACCTCGACAGCTCCACCGCCCGGTTCCGCGCCGACGCCAAGGAGCGCGACACTACTACGATGCCCACCACCCCTCACCCGACCACCACGTCGCACTACGACCACTACACCGAGAACGACGAAGCCGAAGGCTACGCCGATATGGACTACGGCGACAGCGGCGGCGACCACGGTGGCGCGTCGCACCACCACCACATTGGCGTGCGGTCGAGCCTCTCGTCGGTGAGCCGCGCGCTGGGCCGCAAGGTCAAGTTCTCGTCGTCCAAGATCGCGGCGTCGCTGGGCAGCCGCCGCATACACCGCAAGGACAAGGGCAAGGAGGGTGCCACGGGGCGGCACCACGGCTACTACGCAGACGCAGACTACTACGGGACCACTACAGCTCAGCACCCGCTCTATGACGTGGCCGACGCGGGCCTGCTGCCGGCGTACGTGGTGCCTTCGGGCACGGCCGTGCCCGAGGCCGAGCCCCTGTTCCCGTTGTTCAACGCTGGCCTGGCGCCGGCTGCCGCGCGCAGCAGCAGCGCCATCAGCGACTTTGAGAAGACGTGGGGCCGCGACTCGCCTTTCTCCACCTACGCCTTCGACCAACGGCCAGCAGCACAACCACAACAAGACCTGGTGAACGTGTTTGACTCAGACGATGAGGGTGACGGTGACCTCCCGGCGCTGGAGCATCTCAACCCATGAAGGAGCCCACGGAAGAAACGTGTAAATAGTTTTTGTTATCTTTTCTCTTTTTCACACAAGGTTAGGCTTCTTCTCCTCCTCCGCTTAGCGATCGTCATCTTCTGGCAACGGCTCTGTTCTTTGGTTGGGGGGGGGCTTCACTTCCTTCTCGCCGCAGCTCTGCCGGCGGGCTTCTCCAGCGGCACCTCGGGCGCGTCCGTCGTACCGTACACCCACTCGCCGTAGCAGCCCTGCAGCCTGCGCAGGCCAGAAACGAACAGAGATGTTGGATCGGTTGTGCGTGATGTGTCGTGCGTATGTCGTGTGCGTGTGTACCTCTCGAGCTGCTCCTTCTTCGTTTCTCTCTTCGCGGGCCTCTCCCACTCCTCCAGCGCTTCGAAAAAGGTCGGGTTGGTCTTGCTGTGTTTCCTGTGTAGTAGTTGATTGATGCGTGATTTTTTATCAGTCACCCATCGCACACGAACAACACGACACACAGAATCAAGAGTGCAGACAACCGAGTACGTACTTGTTGAGGTTGATAGGCTGCGAGAGGACCCACAAACGGAGGAGGGCCACCTGGTTGTGCAGGCCCTCGTCGTTCTCGAGGTCCCACTCCCGCACCGTGTCTGGATCGGGCAGGCTGAAGGGCAGCTTCTCTTCGCCGCCGCCCAGCGACGCGTCCCACCCGCACGACGGCTCGTAGGCCTGCGGCAGCGTCTTGGGCACCAGGCTGGGCCACATCGAGCGCGTCACCGTCGTCGTGGTTGACGTTGTCGTCGATGATGAAGAAGACGGCGACGATGTCTTCATCTCCACGTCCTCCTCCTGTTCATCAGGCGTGCTCTCATCTTCGTCGAGCACCACGACCGGCGCGACCTTCCGCCTCTTGGCCACCTTCTTCGCCTTGGTCGGCTCCGCGACCACCACCTGCTGCTCCTCATCGTCAGCGGCGGCCTCGGCCTTCGCCTCAGGTGTGGCGGGCGTGGCCGGCTTCTTCTGGGGCCGGCCTCGCTTGCGCGTGGGTGTGGCGGGCACGGCGGCGAGGAGGCTGTCGACAAGCTTGGTGGCGGTGGCGGTGGTCTTGGCTCTCTGAGCCGCCGCATCGCCGCCGGCCGACTGCTGCTTCTGCCGGGCCTCCTTCTCCTCGCGCAGGTAGCAGTTTCGCAGCCGCACGACCAGCTCCTCCTTGAGGCCGTAGGTCTTCTCGCCCCGGGGCTTCAGCTGCGCCGACAGCTCGTTCTTGGTCAGTGCTCGGAGTCGCTTGTCCATCGCATCAATGTAACTCTGCGATACTTCCTCCTCCTCGTCTTCCTCTTCTTGTTCCCCCTCCTCCTCCTCCTCTTCTTCGTCTTCGTCTTCCACCTTCTTTTCCTCCACCTTCTTCTCTTCAACCACCTTCTGCTCTTTTACCTCAACCTTCTTCCCCTCCTCTTCCTCGTCTTCGCTGTCGGATTGCTCGAAGGCGCTGTGGGTGTGGATGACCTCGACGACGGCCAGCTCCTCCTCGATCACCATCGTCTCCATGGTCCGCAGGCCTGACGAGCCAACGGCGGCGGCGACGGGCGAAGCGGCGATGACAGGGGCAGGGGCGGCGACTCCCTCGTCCAGCAGCAGGCTGTGGATCTCCACGTCCTCGTCGGGCTTCTGGTCGACCGGCTGGGCCGCCTCCTCGGGCACCACGCCCTCCTGCTCGTCAGCGGCCTCTTTGACGTCGGCCGCCACCACTTCCATGTGGTCGATCTCGCTCACGAGGCTCGCGTCGTCGGCGAGGCTGGAGCCGTTGACGGAGCGGCTGACGTCGTCGTCGACGAGGCTGCCCTCCACGCTGCCCGCGTAGCTTTCCTCCTCTTCCTCCTCCTCTCCGAGATTCTCCACCACCGGCTGCAGCAAAATAACACACATGAGTGTCTCGTCAACACAATGTCACGCCACACACACACACACACACACACACATACACACACACACACACACAACACACACACGCAAGCACGGATGGGTGTGCTTACACCGCCAAAGATGCCGAAGAGGTTCGTGAGACTCTTGCGCATGCCGGCCGCGAGTCTGCTCATCATCGGCGGGGGCTTATCTGGTCGCGCGTGCACGGAAGAAGAAGATCAGCCACATCAGAGAGCAAGCAAAAGTGTGATGGCCGTGTGTGGCCGTACCGGCGCCCTCGACCTCGTACTCGCCGTCATCCTCGCCGGCGAGCGGGATCTGCTGGTCGGTGCCGTCGTCGAGCGAGAGGCTGCGGTCGGCGAAGGTCTCGTCCGCTTCGGTGTAGCTCGAGCGGTCGTCCAGCGCCTACTCACCGCCATCACCATCAAAAACGGTACCTCCTCACGTACAAGAAGTGCAGGAGTGGAGAAGGTACCTCGTGAGAAAGATTGGTGGCAGCAGAGGCAAGATCTGAGCCCTCCTCGCTCAAGTAGCTGGCCGACTCTTCTTCGTAGCTGTGTTCGTTCATCTGTCCGCGCAACCAAAAAACAATCAGATAAATTAATCTACCTCGATTAATCGACCTTGGAAAAAAAGACAATAAACAAAAACGATGATACCTCCAATCCTCTGGATGCAAGTGGATGTGTTGCTCGAGCTACACTCTTGTTGACGGTTTGGGCGTAACGGCTGGCAAAAGAGGCAACGTACTCCGCATAAGCGTCGACACATACCACAGATGCCAAAATATGGCGCCAAAAATCTCAAGGCTTTCGCGCCATTTTGCTGCGCAACAAAACGACCACAAATTGCGGACATCGAGAAGATTTCCGTAGAGAATCAAGAAGGGCACCTGCTGATTTTAGGGAGGCGATTGGGAACGCAAGAATGACCGATAAATTAGAATGGTCGTTCGCTCACAGCGAGGGCAAATGTGACGTCGTCTACGTTGAGGAGCAGTACGTACCTTCCCCTCCCACCTTCCACGTCGAATGCACAACTTAAATGTGTTATTCGATTTCGCGGCAGGTCCGTGGTGTCGAGTGGTGCCGACGGGCAGGTGCGAAGGTACGACACGAGCCCCGAAGCGCTCGCAAGCTTCGCAGACCCCAGTCTCCTCTACGACCACGACAGCGAAGCCACCTGCCTCGCCGTCTCCAAGGAGGTACCAATAGTCTTCCCACCACCTCGTCGTAGTCATGCTCACACACGCATTGGCGGGCGCGCCTGCCAACGCCTTGTTGCAGAGGGAGTGGATCGCGGTCGGGTTCAGCGACAACCAGGTGCACCTGCTCAAGTACCCTTCGGGCGAGTTCGAGAAGATCCTCATCCGCCTGCAGTGGCCCGTGCGGCACGTCGCCTTCAGCCCCGACGGCCTCTACCTGGCCGTCGCCGGCGAGTACGGCTCTCCTCTCTTCTTTCTTCTCCCTTTGAAGTCCATTACTTAATAACCAGCGGTGTCCAGGGGGAGCATCAAGCTGGTGAATCTGGTGGACAATACGCAGGTGACGGTGTTCAAGGGCCACCAGGGCGCCGTGCGCAGTCTGGCGTTCGACCCGCGGGGTGACTACTTTGCGTCGACGGGCGCCGACGGCACCGTGCGCATCTGGAGCCTCGGCGACTGCGCGGAGGTCAAGTGCCTGCCTATCTTGCCCAAGGGCGAGCCCGAGAGGTAACAACTGCATTGTTGCATGACCTGTTACAGATCACGCTCACGCATCGCACAACGCACACGCACAGTCCGCCTCTGCTGAGCCGACTGGATTGGCACCCGCACGGCGCGCTCCTTGCAGTTCCCACCGACGACGGTGTGGTGCTGCTTGCACGAGACACCTGGGAGGTGTCCGGCAAGCTGCAGGGCGAACACAAAAAGGTACAATAGGCTGGTATTTAATCAGTTCAGAGTTAGTTGAGATTAATGCTGGTTGTCAAATCCATTACAGGGAGTCAACTTGTTCAGGTGGTCGCCGAACGGGGCGTACGGTGCGAGCGCCGGCCATCAGGACAAGACGGTCTTTGTATGGCGGGCGGAAGGCGCCAGCTGGGAGACGATCGACAAGGTCACCTGTCGCAGCGCCGTACTGGGCCTCTCCTGGAGCCCGTCTGCCAACGTCCTCGCCCTGGTACACCCCGCGCTCATGCATACACACCACACGCACACACGCACACACGTCCGCATACACACTACTGGCGCCACTCGATACGTCTCCTGACGCGAATGGCGCCTGTGCCCAGATCAACGAGAGTGGACAGTGGAGTAACTGGCAGGACGTGGTGCCGTCGGCGTGGCCCAACCCGCACGCGCCGCTCGGGGCGAAGGAGGGCGAGGAGGAGGAGGACGCGGTGGTGGTCGTCGCCAGGCCCACCGCCTCCTCGCTGATCGCCGACCTGTTCGACCACGAGGACGAGGCCGGCAACCAGGAGACCACCATCACCAAAAAGAAGATCAAGGGCACCGGAAAGCCCAAGAAGAGCAGCAAGAAGAGCAAGAACGCTGATGATGACGACGAGCTGGCCGGCATGTTTGACGATGAAGCCGAGGAGGTAGACGGTGATGGCGAAGAAGAAGAGGAAGAAGGAGAAGAAGCCGATGAGGATCGTGAAGGTGAAGGAGAGGACCTCGATGGTGACGAGGAAGCGTTTGGTGGGCTCGAGCACGACAGCATGGATCTGGCGGCGGCTGATGATGGCGGAGCAGAGGGCAATGCGGAGAAGACGACACGAGCCGCGGCGCCCGCCGTGCGGCCCTACCACGTGGTGCGCATCCCGCCGATGAAGGCGCAGCCGGCCTTCCAGCCCAACTGCGGCCAAACCATCGAAGCCAAGCGATATTTGGGTGCGTACCATTGTGTGTTTGTTATTTTTGCATTTCACTGCAACATCGCCACATACAACTCTGGGTGGCTTATCGCGTGTGTCTGGGATGATGTGCAGCGTGGACGCTCTTTGGCCTGATAGAGTTCACCAAGGAGGTTTCTTCGTCTTTCATTGAGGTACCGCGTTGGCGTGCGTGTGTGCGACTGCCTGACTTGACGTTGCCTGTGTATTGCGGCTTTTGGCCGGCAGGTGGAGTTCACGGACACGTCGGCGTACAAGAACTTCAGGATGGCCAATCTGTACAACTTCACCATGGCGGCCATGGGACCCCAGGGCGCCCTGTTTGCCGCCAAGAGTGGCGAAGGGTACCACACCGATTCCTTCTTGTCGTTCGGCTCTTGCGTGCTTGCCTCTATCATTTGAGTAGGTCTTCAAAAAGCCGACTCACCACCGCCATATCAGCTTCCCGGCCAACATGATGTTCAGGCCGTTCAACAGCTGGGCCTCCAACTCGGAGTGGAGCATCAAGATGCCCGTAGACGAGGAGATTGAAGGTGCTTGCTTACCCGCCACTCTCACCTTCATGTAGAACACCGGCTTATCCAATTCTGACATGTCGACCGCACGCACACGCACCACCGAACACGCAAGCCATCACTGTTGGTGATAGCTGGTGCGCTGTTGCCACCAACGCCGGAGCGCTGCGGATACTTTCGACCGGCGGCATACAGCTGTCGATCCTCGCGCTGCCCGGTCCCGTGGTCGCCATGGCCGCCCACGAGAATCTGCTGGCCGTCGCCTACCATCTCACCCCGCCCACGCGCGGTACCACCACCCATCCGTGCCCATACCAACCACCGGAAATTTCCCACATGGCCCATCGACGCAGCCGCTGACTTTGCCTCTGCTGAGCAGACCGACAAAACATCGAGGTCAAGCTGCTGGACGTGAAGAAGGGCGAGTGCGTAGCGACCGTGCCCGTGCCATTGAACGTGGCGCGCGCTACGCTCCAATGGATCAGCTTCTCCGAAATGGTTCGTGCGCGTCTTGCGCTTTAGCACTCACTCGCCGCGCAATTCATGACTTGTTTGTTCACGTGACAAAAAATAGGGCACATTGCTGGTGCGGGACTCGGTCGGGCAGGTGTGCGGCCTGTTCAACAGCTTCGGCTGGAGCTTCGTGCCAATCTTCAACTTTGCCGAGCTGAACGAGGCCGGTACCGGTTCCTTTCTCGCTCTGGCCCTCTAGGTCTACTGCTGGCTCAGTGTCTCGTCGTTGATGATGGTCATCGTCGTCTCTGTGTTATGGCGTGGTGGCAGTTGATGAAGAGGCCGACCCCAAGTCCGAGCAGTTCTGGATCATCGGCCTCAAGGGTGAGCAGTTGCTCTGCGTCCCTTGTGATCCCGACACCGAACAGCCGCCGGTCGATGAGAGGCCAGGGATCGTCGGGTTCCCGCTGTCGATTCCGCTCGTCAAGGACACCCCGGTCGGCGTCGACGAGGAGCGACATCTCAAGTACGCCTCGCTTCGTGTGGTGTGTGTCGTGTGTGTGGCGTCTGTGTTGTGTGTGCTATTGATGCTGACCTGACTTGACACAACAGAAACAAGCTGCTTATCAACTACAAGAAGTTTATGGCGGAGGCCAAGAGCAAGGACGAGAACGTCGAACTGGCGCAGAAGGAGATCATGAACGAGCAGGTCGACGCCGACAAGCATCTGCTCGGCATGATCCAGAAGGCCTGCCAGTACGTGCCACTCTTGCCTCCGCCGCCTCCTTCACTCACCCCCGCGTACCTTCTTGTTCAAACCAGGACAACAAAGGCGGCGCGCGCTCTCGACTATGCCGCGCAGCTGAACTTCCCCAAGTCGCTCGCCATTGCCGTCCAGCTGGCCGAGAGGAGCTCGCTCACGGTGTGTACCGCCTGTGTCTCCCTCCCTGTGTCGGGTCTGACAAACCGTGTGTCGTGTGCGGTGTGTGTCGTGCGTGTCATGTGTGTGCGCGCTCTCAGGAGTTGGCCAGCCGCATGGACGCCCTGCTGACGAAAAAGGCCGAGCAGCTCAACCCGGCAGCGGCGAAGCCGCGGAAGGACCAGGCGGAGGCAGTGGCGGAGGTGACGAAGGGCAAAGCGACCCCCAAGGCCAAGCCGGCCCAGGCGGACGATGATGAAGTGGAGGCGGTGGAAGACGACGATGACACGCAGCTGAGCGTTCCGGCGCGACGGAAGGAGAAAGTGACCGCGGGGAAAAAGAGGACCAGAGACGAGGTGGACGAAGAGGAAGAGGAGGAGGAGGAAGAGGAAGAAGTGGATGAAGACGACCTGAGCGACTACGAGCGGAACAACACGAAGAGGCGCAAGGTGGTTGAGGAGGAACCGAAGAAGAAGAAGAAGCCGACGACGACGAAGCCCCTCACCGAACACGAGAAGGGCCTCATCTCGGACATGTTTGGCAACGAAGAGGAGGAGGACACCCTCGGCCAGTGAGAGGTGAGACCACACACACACACGTGTGCGGACGGATTGGATCTCGCCCAGCACAGCGCAGCGCACAACATCACATTTCGCACCATACCGCACATGCCCTACACACGACAAACATGTTGTGGAGTGTTCCGAACACAAGCATTTCAACTATTTCGCGTTTTCTTTTTCGTCTGCCACGACTCCTGGCGCGGCTGGAGAAGTCTCTTGTCTGAGAGAGCAGTAGAAGGAGGAGGAGAAGAAGTAACAAGAAGCAGCAGTCAACAAAGGAAGGAGAAAGATGCGTCGATTACGAGCAGCCATGATGTGCAAACCAGGGAGACAGGTCCTCATGATGACGGGGGACGGTTCCGGGACGCTGGCCATGGTCAGGCCCCTGGGTGTGTTGTGGAGCTCACCTTGCTCCGCCCCCAGATACCTCGCCCCGTCGTCAAGGGTCATGTGTTACTCCACCCCGCCCCCACGTCTCTACATCAACGTGGGCATGGCCTTGGCGACAGCAGCCTGCTTCAGCTACATGGTACTTCCCCCAAGCTGACTCTCCTTTTCGTAAGTTTCTTCATCTGTTTCTTTCTCAACCAAGCAAGGCGGCGCAGGGCTGGGCCTGGCACAGGTCAACCCGGACGGGTGTCAGTCTGGAGGTGAAGAAGATGTTCAACAGAGGTGATGGTGAGCGACTCTACAAGGAGAAGCTGGCCGCGTTTCCTGAGATTCAGATCAAGCGAGACTCTCGCTTGGGTCTACTGCGTTGGGAGCTGGACAAGCCAGGCCAGTTCGTGCTCGTAGGGGACCAAAGGCAGCACGAAGGAGAAGAAGACATGGCGAGGGCCGTTATGACCCACCTAAAGGCCCTGGAGGGCCGCACCAACGTTGCCCTCCTCAGCCTGTCGGGCCTAGCCCACCATGACGCCACCAAGCCAGTGTGGACGCAGATCGTAGGCAACCACCTTTCAACAACCTTCGCTCCAAGTCCAGAGTACGCTTCACAACCAACCCACTGTGGTGACCGCTTAACAGACCTGTGTGTGGGTATGCAGGGACTTGGCTCTGGGCCTCAGAGACGCCGTGCTAGAAGTCGGACAGTGTGGACCGCCACCACTGATCGTGATCGACGGCGCGCATGCTGCCGTCGTGCTCCAGGAGTTCAACGGCGCAGCTGGAACCGCGCCAGCGCTGGTCACTGAACTGGTCCAGCTTCATAAGGCCGGCCACCTCAGCATTGTTCTGTTCAGCGCCTAAGCACGTTCATCACCCTGGAGCTGGATGGCAGAACATACATCAAGATGAATATTTAATTTATTTAATTTATATAGCTCCACACATGCCCATAGAGAAGCCCTGCAGTGAGTGACCACGCATCAGCAGCGGTTCTTCTCGCTTGAAGCACGGATGGCCCAGGTGAGCTCGAACGTCTTGAAGGCGTCGGCGTACGACGACCGGATGCCGCTGGCGTCGCCCGTGGCGATGGCGTGCAGCCACGCCGCCAGCTCCTTCTCGTAGAAGTTGTCTTCGCCCTCGGCGAACGTGATCACCTCCTCGGTCTGCACATTCTCGGCGCCCTGGTCGCGCGAGACCAGGAGGCGGGCCCGGCCGTAGGGGTCCTCCAGGCGGATGCGGATGCCGTCGCCCCACACCTCGATCTCGCACTCGTAGTGGTCCCCGTGCAGCATGACCCCATGCGTGAGCGACCCCACAGCGCCTGCACATATCGATCATATATATATATATGCACAACATATATGCACACTTATGTTGGTGAGAATGTTGGAAAGAATGTGGAAAGAAAGTTGGGTGGTGGTCAAACCAGACTCGAAGCGCCAGTGGGCGGTGGTGAGGCGAGGCACGCGGAACTCGGCGGGCAGGCCGGCCTCGACACTCTTGCCCGAGACGACGTCGTTGGGCAGGAGGCTGAGGAAGCCCGGACCTGCGTGATCGTTGTCGCTGCTGGGCGCGCCGATGGCGATGGCGGTGAGGGTGTCGAGCTTGACCTCGCCGGCGATGAACCGCGCCAGGTCGGCGAAGTGCGTGCACTGCTCCACGATCGGACCGCCGGACAGGCGCACGTCCCACCTACCCCCGCGAAGGTGACGTCAGCAACTAAGCGAATGCGAGAGAGCGAAAGCAAAAACGAAAAACGAACACGAAAAACGAAAACGAAAAACGAAAGCGCAAGAGAGATACGGACCACATGGCCTTGGCGATGGCGGGGTAAGCGGTGTTGTACTTGAGCAGCACGGCACGAACCGCAGGCGCCTGAGGGTGCGCGGCGGCGTGCTCGGCCAGCAGTTGGCGCAGCTTGAGCACCGGCGCCGAGTAGCGGAACATGTACCCGACCGACACCACCACGCCGTGCTCCGCCGCCAGTCGCTCGAGCTCATCGCGCACCTGCGACACCAGCTCGGGCGGGTGCGACGAGATGGGCTTCTCGACAAAAATGTGAACTCCGCGCCGCGCGCACTCGAGTTCAAAGTCGAACTTGGCGGGCAGGCCGTGGGCAAAGGGCGGCAGGCCGATGATGACGGCGTCGGGCCGGGCCTGGTCGAGCATGTCCGTCACGCTGCCGAAGCCCTTGGCCTCGCCAAAGACCTGGGGGCTCTTGGCGCGCCACCGGTCGGCGACGGCGTCAGCGCGGGCGGCGTTGACGTCGGCCACGCCCACGATTCTGAGGCCCACGGGGGCCAGGCCGCCCCAGCCCTCGCCGCGGCCGAGGAGGTCGACCACGCGTGCATGGTTCCAGGGCACTGCCACCGTGTCGCTGCCAAAGTTGACTTCGCCGGCCCCGATGAAGCCCAGACGCACGACTCGTGCACTCCCCTCCTGTGGCTGTGTTTGCATTGCTGTGTGTTGTGTTAAGTGGGGAACTTGAAGGAAAAAGTGCGTCTCTGCGCCGGGATAATCGTGGCTTCGCAGGGCAAAGCCGGATTGGTGGACGTTTAATGACTCAGCGGGCCTCATTGGACAAGACGAAACTAGTTTGCGAAATTATCAAAAATTTGTTTGGCGGCCAAAACAGCTAATTATTTGGGTTAAAATAGTATTTACATTTTTAGCGGCAGACTCCTCTCGTACCCCTGTGGCAGCGCTCCTTCCTGCTGGGCGGCCCACGGACCTGAAGAAGAGGAGGTGAGGGGATGGACCACGTGGCGCACTCGGCTTCTACACTGGAGCCGCAACGTCGGCATAGCTAGCAAGTACCGGAACTGGAAGGACAAGAGATGGGAATGCCCTCGTGCGTAGTGACGGACTCCAAGCCGCACGACTCAGCCAGCCTTTCTGCCAGGTGGGGCGTGGTGTGGGCGGCCAGAGAGACCAGGGTCAGCACGAGCACCACCTGAGTGAGAAACGAGCACATTGGGCTTTGCTTTTGTCTCGACGCAGCTTTCTTCGGGTAGTAAGGTAAAGCCCCGGCGGCCGCAACAGGCGCACCTGGGCACTGTTGCAAACTTGTGTATCCACCAATGAGGGGTTTGCAGGCAGCTACGCGACATTGTGGCCGACAACGCCAACTACAAGTGTCTACAGTCCTGCCCGCCAATAAAATCCAACCACTGAGCGAAACCGCCAAAGAATAAACCAAACAAAGGCGGACGCCTTTCCGTTGCGGTAACTGAAAACAGAATAATCTTCTGTACCGAGAGCAAGGAGTGCGAGGAGCAAAGCAAGGAAGGCAAAGGATGGACACCGACATATGCGAGTTTTTGGACCCCATTTCGCTGACTCCCATGGTATGTTCTGAACATACATTTCACTGCTGCATTCACACAACCGCTCCTCACACTTGCGCTGCGCCAGGAGGAAGCCATGGTGACTTCCTGTGGCCACTCCTTCTCCAAGTCCTCAATCTTGCAATGGCTTGCGTCGCATCCCACCAATGCAAGGTGCCCCGTGTGCAACGCCACCCTCAAGCCCGACGGGCTGGCTCCCAACTGGGCACTCCGCTCCGCCATTGCCAAGTACTTTTCCAAATTGCAAAGCCCCCCCCCCCAAGGAAGCACGAAGCTCACACAACTCTCGGACTGTGCTTGATCCAGGTTCGCGCCAGGTGTCACCAGTACGGCGGGCTCGCACCTGAGTTTCGATACGAGAGGGCAAGCAGAGGCGAGTGCACCACTCATCACCGTCAAGCCCTGCAAGAACGAGAAGGCCTGTACTCGTACGAGCATTGCCATCCATGAAGCGACCTGCAGCACACAGCAATGGAAAACTGACCATTCCTTCATGTGTAGAGCCAACCACGTATAGGACAATCCAGATTGACGACGCCCCGCCCACAGGTTCGCACGGTTGTGGCAACTGCGCTGGAGAGGGTCCCCAGAGTTGTTGTTGCTTCGACTGCACGCACAGCAACTTGTGCCAGGTTGGAAACGCGTGCTACGACGAGGAAGAGGGGCTGAGCGTTGTCTGCTTCTGCTCGCAAGTGCTCTGTCAGACGACCTTTGGCCGTTGGAGCAACTGGTGGACACGCTCAATCTGTGGTACCCCCTTCGCATTTCCCGATCCACCTGGTGTGTGGCTAAGCAAGGCGGTGGTTTCTTCAGGTGTCATGTTGCCGCTCTTCTTGGTGCTTTACCTCTGCCTCGGCACCATTGATCTAGTGCTGCTGATTGTCGTGTTCTTCGGGGTGGGCGCGCCGCTCGCGCCGCTCTTCGGCTTGACATACCTTTTCTGCCCTGTGGTCAACAAAACTGCTGATGATGTATGCGGCAAGCAGTCTTTCTTATTTGGCAACTTCTGTAGCCGCTATGCAGATTCATAAAGGAAAACTAATGTATGCAAGCCTCTCCACCTCCCCTTTGGAACTCAAGCTTCTGTTCAGAGCTTGCCCTTGCCCTTGCCTTCCTCCTCCTCCTCCTCCTCCGCGCCGTCGTCATCGCCCTTGATGTCTTCACTTCCGGCATCGTCATCATCACTGCCATCGTCACCACCATCTTCGCTCACCACCCGCTCGGCGTTTTCGCCGTCGCTGCTGGTGCTGCTGACCTCGTCCTCTTCGTCGTCTTCATCTTCGTGCTGCCACCTGCCGGCCCAGCGCGACCCCGTGCCGCCGTACCTCAGCGAGGTCGACCAGGGCGACACGGACTCGGGCTCGGGCTCGCCCCTCTCCTTCCGCCGCAGCTCCTCGTCGTCGTCGCGCCGCTGCGCCTCGTCGAGGCCCTGCTCGCGCCGGGCCAGCTCCTGGGCCTCCTCGGCCACCCACTTCTGGTATTCGGCCGAATTCTCCGCCATGTGGCGGAAGAACACGCTGTCCTCCCGGTCGTCGGGGTCCTCCTTCGTCTTGGCCTTGTACCTGGTGCCCTCTCTTTGTCATTCATCATTCTTGTGTGTGCGTGTGCGTGTGCGTGTGCGACACATGTGTGCGGTACGCGCGTGTGCGTGTGCGTGTGCGGTGGTGCGTGTGCGGTGGAGGGGCATACGAGGGTGAGGAGTAGTCGAGCGTCTTGGACCAGAAGCCCATGAGCGAGGAGCGGCAGTTGGGGAGCTGCCGGTTTTGGGTGATCTCCTTCGTGAGGAAGTCCAGCAGCGGCTTCTTGTAGCGCTGGAATCCCAACTCGCCCAGGCTCGTCAGGATGCGCGCTGCACGTCTCAACGGTCAACGCACACAACATCGCACGACACACATGACACAAAACATCGCACACAGCCCCGAGACGGAGTGGAAAGGGTACTGATGCGGAGGTTGTTGTGGCCGCTCCAGTTGAGGTTGTCGTAGCGGTCGCGCCAGATGCCGGGCCACCTGGCCACCTCGCCCGTCACCTCCGACACCAGGCGCAGGCCGTAGAAGTTGAGCATCAGCCTGGCGGCACATGCACGAAAAAATTAAGCACCACCACGAAATGACACCGCACATACGATACACGTGGACACGACACACACGACACACGACACGACACACACACACGACACACACGACACACAGAGACGACGCACCTGTACGATCGAATGACGCGTGTGGCGATGTCAAAGTCCTCCCGCATAAGCTTGGCTTCCGACTGCACGGCCGAAAAACCCGGGCTCCGGCGAGGGTGAGCACCACCAGTCCGAAGAAGAAAAAAGAAGAAAGAAAAGAAGAAAGAAGAAAGAAATGGGTGAGGGTTGAATGCCCTGTGTGCCTTGGAGAGGGCCTCGGCGTCCCAGTTCACGCCGGAGGACTCGAAGACGGGGAACAGCCACTGGATGAACGAGTGCTCGTATTCCAGGCGGCGGTAGTCAGCCCACCAGTAGTCGTGGAACTGTTGTTGGTCGTGGCGTGTGCATGTGCGGTGATGTGTGTGTGTGTGTGTGGTGGCGCAAGTTACACGAGAGTCAGCAAAATGGTGTTGCTGGGTTGATGTGTTGCATGTTGTGTGGAGCGTGGCACACCTGGTGAATGTAGACACGGTCCGGGAGGGAGGGCGACTTGCCAGAGTAGAACATCCAATTGATGCCCGCACCAGCTGGGGCTCCAGTGAGGTCTGGTCACAGAGCAATAGTAAATCGTATAAAAAAATTAGTTTTTACTCGTAAATATAAATAAATATTAATTGCTAAATAAATAATTACCGGATATGCACGTTCAATTTTATAAATAAATTGATAAATGAATAAAATGCAGGGGAGGAGCGTACCATGACGAGGACCGCGGCTGTAGCGCGAGGCGTAGCCCCCGTACACGACTGAGGCCATACCTCGCACCTGCTGGTTGGCATTTGCGTTGGCGTTGGCTTGCCGCGGTGGCATGGACATGAACACGGGGGCGTCGTCATCATCGTCTTCGTCTTCGTCCTCTTCGTCATCGTCCTCGTCGTCTGAGTCGTCTTCGTCTTCATCTTCGTCCCCGGCCTCGGCCTCGTCATCTGCGTTGAGCGTAGTCGCACGACGTCGCCGGCTTGATGGGGTGTCGGCCGGCTCCACCATCTGCGACGGCTGCGAATTCGCGTTGGCCTGCACATGGGCGTTGGCGTTCGCGGTAGGGGTCATCATCTCGTTGGTGGTAACCTCATCTCTTCCTTCCTCCTGTGTCGAGTTCTCCATCTGGCGGCGCCTGGTTGCAGTTATGTGGGTTCGTTTTATGTATTTATTTAGGATTTATTAATCAATTTCTTTTGTCCTAATCGGCCGTTAGAGGAATGTGATTTTCTTGTGTGGCTCGATACCGACCACTTGTGGCAGAGATGAAGTACGGCGGTGCCACAATGCGGCCGAGGCTGGGTGTGTCGGGGCGGTCCAAGCGCGGCACTTTCATCAAATGGAGCATCTTGCTGAGCGTGCTGGGCCTCCTCTCATTCTACCTCTACGTCATGTTCGCGACCTTCCGAGGTGGGGATGCTGGCAGCACCCACCCTGTCGCCGATGCTCGCGAGCCGCAGGTGATCGATCCAAAGAAGCAGCAATTGGATGAAGCTCATAGAACCGATCCCATACTTCAGCGCAAGCGCAAGATCATCCTCTCCACTGGCCACGGTATGCTCTCTTCCACAATCTCTCTTCACCCCCCCCCCTCTCTACAAAGCACATCTCTGCTTTGCATCTCCATCTCCATCTCCATCTCCAACACTTCATCACCACTACCGTGTAGGCAAGTGGAACACGGGCGTGTGGCCTGCGTGGGGCTATGGCCAGACCGTGACGCTGAACTGGGCCGCCGCGGGCGTGGAGGTGAACAAGAAGTGCTCCATTGAGTGCGAGATCTCGCACGAGGGCTCCGCGGGCTACGCCGACGCCGACGCGGTGGTGATGGAGCTCACCAACCACCCCAAGTTCGGCTACGACCGCGACATGCCCATCGCGTGGCCCGAGGAGTCGCGACCCAACCCGCGGCACTGGTACACGGCCAAGGTCGACGGCCACAAGGTGCCTACCAACCTGCCCCTCACCGGCATCTTCTACTACGAGGCCGTACAGAGCTACCCGGGCTACACGGCCAAGGACCCGGCGATCAAGTCCCGCATCGACTTCTCGATGACGCCCGACCTCGACTCGACGATGCCGGTCACGCTGATCTGCCCGTGGGGCCACACCGTGTCCGAGTACCTGCGACCGCCGCCGCTCAAGCCATCGGAGCGCTTCATCGCCTACTTCAACGAGCACGGCATCGCGCCGCCGTTCCTCAAGATCGTCGAGGAGCTGTTCGCGGCGGCCGGCGACCGGATGCACAGCTACGGACCCTTCCGGAGCAATCGCGACATGCCTGACGAGGCCGGTACGCACACTTGTGGCCGTGTGTGTCGTGTGTGCCGTGTGTCGTGTGTCGTGTCGCTAATGTTGTTTGAACACATACGTGCTGTAGGCGGTAATCCCTATCAGCTCTCGCGTAGGATCAGCTTCATGGGCACCTACAAGTTCGTGCTCGTCACGGAGGCCCTGGTGGAGGACAGCTTCATCGCGCCCGAGTGGAGCCACGCCATCCTCGGCGGCGCCGTGCCCGTCTACATCGGAACGCCCAACATCGGCAACTTCGCCCCCGGGCCGCGCTCGTTCGTTGACATCCGCGACTTTGCGTCGGGCGCCGAGCTGTGGGAGTTCCTCCTCCGGTTCGACAACAACGACGAGGCCTACCAGCAGTGGTTCGACTGGAAGGCGGGCGCCAAGAAGGCCTACAAGGCCGACGAGAAGAGCCAGCACGCCGTCGGCACCGGCGAGGGCGTGCACGTCGATGACATCGAGGCCGAGGTGCTCCGCCGCCGCATGGTGCGGTGGTCCAAGCCCGTCGTCGAGCGGCTGCACGATCTCGATGCGGAGGCCGCCGCCGCCTTCCACGACACCGCCAGCATGGCTTGGCGCTGGTTCCGCGCCCACATCGACAACTGCGTCCACTACGCCGAGTGCCGCCTCTGCGAACTCGTAACCAAGCTCACCTAACACTCACACTCTCGCTCTCGCTCTCACTCTCGCTTCTCTTCTCTTCTTCACTTCACTCTCTTCTCTTTTCTTCTCCTCTCCTCTCACTTTACCTCATCGAGGCAAACAAGAATGGCTCCGTGATCTCACGGGCCGTGTGCACACACAAACGGCCACCTGGCTTCTTGAACAAGAAGGTGCTGGTGTCGACAATTAATTGAAGGGCCCAACAACGGTCACGAACTCGCCCGTAGCAACAACACATCAACAGCAACATCTCATCTTGCCAAAAAAGAAGAGAGAAGATCAAGGCGGGTGGAAGTCCGTGAGTGACAGGACAAAAGGAGAGAAAAAAGAGGTATGTTGCGGTAATTTGGGAGCAAAATCAAATCCCTCCCCTCTTATTTGCTGTTTTAATCTGATGATTAACGGGCCTTGCTTCAGGGAGGGAGAGGAAAAAGGCTCCTCTTCATAGAAGAGGCCCATGGCAGCGCCTTCGCCCTGTTCGAGATGCGTCGAATTGGGCCACGCGAAAGCCCAAGCGAAACAGTGCGCGCAGGGCTTCGAACAGCACGCCTGGCGTTCGGGCATGTGTAGGAACTGCAACCACTCCAAGAACTGCAGCATCCACACACAGGCCTCAGGATCAGATCCCTCGATCGGTGGTGCATCACCTCCCCCAGCCTCGGCCTCGTCTTCTGCACCGCTGCAGACCACCCCGCGCGGCCGTGCCTCGGCCAAGCCGGCGCTGTCGTCGTCCATGTCATCGCCACCGCCGTCGTCGTCGACTGCTACCACGATCACCCGGAGCGGCAGCTATGGCAGCGGCCTCGCCTCGCCCCGCGCTCAACCCGTCTCCACTTCGCCCCGCGCTCAAGCCCAGGCTCAGGGCCGCGGTGATAAGCAGGCGAAGCACGACGCGAAGGAGCAGGCAGAGAGGGACACGAAGCACGACACGACGGAGGCGAAGGAGCAGGAGAAGGACAAAAACAACGGCACAGCAGCAGCAGCGAAGGCGGTGGTGGAGGACGCGAAGAAGACGACGGCGACGACGCCGAAAGCGAAGAAGAAGAAGGAGGAGAGCAAGACGGACAGCCCGCGCAAAGCCACCAAGAAAGAGGCCAAGCGCGGAGCCGACACGACGCTGAATCTGAAGAATGTGGTGACGTCATTCCAGGCAGAGGAGGAGGGCGACGACGATGATGCGCCCAAGACGATCGTGTCCGCTGGTACCGTGGCCGGCCTCTTACGTACCACAACACTTTCGGTGGCTGACGCTCTGGTCGTTGTTGTGCCGGGTGTGTGTGCGTGTGTGCGTGCGTGCGTTCGTGTGCGTGTGCGTGCGTGTGTGTGCGTGTGTGCGTGTGTTGTGTGGGTAGCGAGTGCAGAGGTGAAGCGTGTGCAATCCATGCCCGAAGATGCCGTCCGCGGTGTGAAGAAGGACGGCAAGCACGGGAAAAAGAGCGCAAAGGATGAAGCGCTCGCATCGCCCGGTTTGCGGTCCGCCGGCACCGTGGGCCGCAAGAGCAAGAGCCGAAGGAACAGCGCCAAACCCAGCAAGCACAGCAAAATCGACGCACGTCGCACGCCGAGCGCGGGCGACTCGCAGGAGAATGGCTCATCTGCGGCGCCTCACAGCCCGAGACGCTGCCTGTCCGACACCGATCTCAAGGCATCCACGGTATGCGCGTCGTGAAGTGCAATTCTTCTGAGCTATTCCTAACACCACGCCACGCAACGCCACGTTTGATTTTCTCGTTCTTCGCAGAGGGAGGACGAAGATGCCGTGAGCGATAGCGTGGCCGGACTGAAGGGTTCGCCAACCATCTCAATCCAATTTCACACTCTTCACGTGATTGATATTTTTATATTTCTATATATATATATATATATAAAAAATATAGGAATGTATGTCTAAATTGTGGTGAGTGGTTCATAATCAGATGTGGTGATGAGTCCCTCGGTCAAGCGGGGCCGCGCGGGGTCGCCTCGGCCGCAGGTCATGGCCATCATCCCCGGGGATGGGTCCAAGGTGCAGGTCATCGTCAGCCCGCGCGCCTATCCCGAGGTGCACGAGATCAAGCTCGAGAGCAGCGGCAGCAGTGGCAGCGGCAGTGGTAATGGCGAATCGGCGGCGAGCCGAAGCGCCAGTACCGCAGCGGCGGCCGTCAACGACATGGTGGAAACGCTCAAGGCGGATGGCGCGGCGCCACCAAGCAACGGCAGCAACGGCAACAACAGCAGACGCGGCAAGAAGGCGAACCTAATGGACAGCAAGGGGACGCACCCGCCCTCGCCCGCCAAGGAGAAGGAGAAAGAAAAGGAAAAGGAAAAGGAAAAGGGAAGCAGGAACGGCAGCGACAAGCGAGACGGAGGAGA
The DNA here is from genome assembly GCF_000313135.1 of Acanthamoeba castellanii str. Neff. Taxonomy (NCBI): domain Eukaryota; phylum Discosea; order Longamoebia; family Acanthamoebidae; genus Acanthamoeba; species Acanthamoeba castellanii. Next base: position 292,823 of record NW_004457442.1, read on the forward strand.
GCGAGAGAAGGAGAAGGAGAAGGAAAAGGAGAAGAATGAGGAAGCGGAGAAAGAGAAGGAAAAGGAGGACGAGGGGCCGTCGCCTTCGAAGGGCAAGAAGGCCGCCGCGGCCACGACGCGACAGGCCGGTGGTGACGAGCAGCAGCGGCATTCGGCGGTGCCGTTCCCGGTGAAGTCGATCCGGTCGGGCCACGGCAGCGGCATTCGGCGCACGATCGGCCCCTCGCGCGCGAGCCGCTCCAATTCGTTCGACTGGGCCAACAAGCCCGGCTCCAGCCGGATCGACAGCGGCGGCCTCGACACCAAGATCCCCTCCTTCGCTGAAACCAAAGGTACGTACCTCTACTCCAACTAGGACTACTACTGTCGTACCACCAGTCACTCCACTCACAACCGTCTGTCTGCTCGCCAATGCCTTTGCTCGCCTGGTCGCAGCCAAGAAGAAGAAAAAGGAGCGACAGCAGGAGCCGAGCGGTACGCAAACCATCTGACGTCATCATACTAGTTCAATTTTTCTTGTCACACATATGAATATGTTAACATGTTGTTGTTGTCGCTATGACAGGCGCGGCAAGGTCGCCGGCATCGGGACGGCCGGACACGACGACGCGACCGTCGTCGTACCCGCGCGGAACCGGTTCGGGTATCTCGCCCAACGCTTCCGCGCCGTACCTGCGTGCCGAGCTGGATCGGCTCCTCGGACAGGCCCAGGAGAAGGAAAAAGCCATGATCAAATATCGCGTACGCATCATCGCACGATCCACCATCGATTATTGTTTGTCTTGCGTGTTGTGCGTTGCGTGTTGCGAGTTGTGCGTTGCGTATGTTTGTGTGTGTTGTGTCTTTTTTTGGCTCATGGCCTATGTTTCTGTTTGTCCACACAGAGCGAGATCACGCGGCTCAAGCTGCTGAACGAACAGTGGAAGACGGAGGCGCTCGCTCTGCGCGAAGAGGTCCAGACTCTGCGCGAGATGTGTCGATGCGGCGCTCTGGCCTCGCCGTCGGCACGCACACCGTCGGCGGGCAAGGTTGGCTCGCCCGCCGCCACCATACCGCGCAGCTCATCCGGATCCGGCGTGCGCAGCAGCTCCAGCAGCAGCGGCAGTGGTACCTCTTCGCCGCTGGCTTCGTCGTCCAGCGGCGAGTCCAAGCAGCACGGTGCCCGAACGCCGCCGCCTCCACGGCCGCCCAACACGACCAAGCCCGCGACGACCGTGCCGGGGCGCCTGGTCGAACTGCGCCACGTCGAGACGCGCGAGGAGCGCGAGAGCCGAGACCACGACAACAAGCAGCACGTCCCGCGGGGCGAGGAGAAGGCAGCGGAGCAGACGGCCAAGGAGCGGCGGCACAGCGCCAGCGTGTCGGGCACGTCCAGGACCCCGGAGGCGGCGGGCACGTCGTCATCGCCCAAGAGCCAGCGACGAACGACCGACGGCAACCGAGGCTCGCAGTCGATGTCGTCGCCGGCTGCCTCGCCATCGGCGCAGCGGGGCGCGGGCGACGACGTAGTGATCTCGGCGCCGACGCCGGTCCACCTGGTCTCCTTCTCGTCCGGGTTCAAAGACTCCGGAGTCTCCTCGTCTCTGCCCAAGGACCTCTCCCTACCGCCGCTCAACCCGCCCGCGCCGCCAAACTTGAATGGTACGTACTCTCCCTTTCCACGCACGCACGCACGCACGCACGCACGCACGCACGCACGCACGCACGCACGCACGCACGCACGCACGCACGCACGCACGCACGCACGCACGCACGCACGCACGCACGGCTACTGTGCGCACTGACTGCGCAACCACCGCACCACGGCACACAGCGTCGGCTCCTGCGGTGCCGCAGTCGAACAAGAAATTCCAGCGTCTCCTCAAGAATGCGGCCAAGCGGATGAGCACGTCGGAGTACCGCAAATCGCAGAGCCTCAAGGGCGGCGAAGTGCGCCTGCTCCAGCAGATGGGTACGCCCGCCAGCCTCTCTTTGCATCACTCGCCTCCACATGGGTCCTTTCAGGTGCGCACTATTATGCGGCTGACCTGCGCGTGTGCGTGTGTCGTGGCGGCCCCTGTGCAGAGATGAGGGAGAACGTAGTGCGAGAGATTCTCACCACGGAGCGCAACTACAAGTCGTGTCTGTCCGCGCTCATCGACGAGTACCAGCAGCCGCTCAAGGACGCCATCGCCCAAAACCCCGACGTACTGCTCTCCACACATCTTCTGTTATGCGTGCGTGTCGTCGTGTGTCGTGTGTGTCGTGTGTGTCGTGTGCCGTGTGCCGTGTGCGTGTTGTGTCTCATCTCACAACTCATGTCGAAACGCCTCATGTCCAGGACTGGGACATCAGCCCAGAGCAAATCAAAACGCTGTTTTGTCAGGTGGAGGTTGTCATGAGCTTCACTACGGTGCTGCTGAACAAGGTACGTAGCCACTCGCCGCCGCCGCAGCCGCGATCCATTCACCATTTTCTTTCGTACGCAGTTGGAAGCGAGGCTTGACGACTGGAATGCGCTCACCTCGACGATTGGAGATATCTTCGTGGAGATGGTGCGTATCTCTCCGCATTCTTTCTCATGTGTGCGGTGCCGTGCGTGTCGTGCGTGTTGGCAGGTGTATTGACGGTGTGGTCCATCGTATATATTTTTTATGTATACATACATATATAGAGTGCCTTCATGAAGGTCTATCGCAGCTACATCGTCAACTACCAGCCAGCGCATGATCTGCTCAAGAAACTCAGCAAGGAGGACAAGAAATTTGCCGACTTCCTCGAGGTGCGGTCACACACACTGTCTCTCAACCTCGTGTCCTGTGACCGACACGCACCAACCACCGCACACGCACCACCGCACACGCACCACCGCACACGGACCGAACGCTCATCAGAAATCGCCTTTACACAGCTCGCGAACCAGAGGATCAACAAGCAGAAGCAATTTTTCGGATACGACATGGAGTCGTTCCTCATCACCCCCGTCCAGAGGGTGCCTCGCTACATCTGCCTCCTTCGCGTACGTCCCCCACCCTGCGGCGCAGCGCGCACGGCGATATGGGCAGTGCATAGGCCTAAAACGTCGTGTGTCGTGTGTGTTTTAGTCGCTGCACCAGTTCACGGGTCCCGACCACGAGGACTACGAGCTCATCGGCGAAGCCGTCAAGCGCGTGGAGGCGGTGGCCCAAGAGAACAACCGAGCGCACGCGGCCAACAGCAACATCAACAAGCTGCTGGCCCTCCAGGAGATGTTCAACGCACAGGTGCGAATCCACTCCCCCCACACGCGGGCTGTGTGCTCGCCTTGGCTTACGTTTTTCCTTTTTCTCTCGTTTTCTTTTTTTCCTCTCGACAGAACGTCAACATTGTGGAACCGAACAGGCGGTATGTGCACGAGGGCAGAGCCTGGATTGCTCAGGTACGCACACGCACACGCACACGCACACGCACACGCACACGCACCACCACACACGCACACGCACACGTACCACCGCACGCGCGCGTGGCTGACACTGACAGCACTCAGGTGGTCAAGGGCAAGGTGACAAAGGAGGAGAAGCGGCGGTACCTGCTGCTGTTCTCGGACCTGGTGGTTGTGGCCAAGACCAAGGAGAAACGAGTTTCTCGCAGGACCACGACCAACGTCACCAAGGAGGCCGCACGTTCGTGCCCCTCTACTCCTACATGTTGTTGTTCTTGTGTTTGTTGTGCGTGTCGTGTCGTTGGTCGTGTCGTTGGTCGTGTCGTTGGTCGTGTCGTGTGGTGTCATGTATCGCGTGTCGTGTCGTGTCGTGTCGTGTCGTCGTGGTGCGCTCTCAATGCGTACGTAGTGTGTGTCGTGCCGTGTCGTGCCATCAGCGAACTGACCCACCGCCGGCGTTACAGCGATGTCCCCCGGCGGGCAGCCGGTGACGCCCGACTTGACGTTCCTGTACCAGATGGACCTCCAGGGCATGAAGCTCTTCACCGAAAAGCTGGAGCTCATCCTCAACAGAAACACCGATGACCTGCAAGTCCAGGTAAATCAACGCTTAAGCCGCTGCGTGTGTTTCGTTCGTGTGCGCGTGTGCGTGTCGTGCGTGCCGTGCGTGTTGTAAGTCGGCACCTGTCAGCTGATTACGGACTCGCTCCTCCAGAACGCGTTCCTCTTGGTCACCCCCGAGACGACGTGTTTCATTTACACGGCCACCTCACAAGAGAAGCAGAGGTGGATCGACATCCTCAACAAGGCACACAACACCTCCCCAACCGCACGCACGCGCACGCACGCACGCGACTAACCTGTAATTGTATGGGTGTGTGTCTGCGCAGACGCTGAACGAATACGGCGAAGAGTCCAAGACCCGCCCGCGAGCTGCCGAGGCGGCTCCGCGCCCGACGACGCAGAGGAATTCGCTCTTCAAGAAGCGGGCGTCGATTGGGCCCTCCAAGGCCCGCGGCGTCAGCAAGTCCGTTGGCGGCGGCCAGCCGCTCGACCTCATCTTCTCCGCCGGCAGCAAGGATGACGTGGGCGAGCAGATGAAGAGCCCACGCAGCAGAGAAGACGAAGTCGAAGGGAAGGAGTCTAAGGAGAAGGACAAGGACAAGGCAACCGAATCCGATGCCGTGGGCGTGTAGTGTAGTTGAGTTGTTACTCACGCACCCCTTGTCCTTATTTTTTTATTATCAATTGTATATTTACACCACACCAAAAAAACTCAATAATCTTGTTTTTATTTATTTAGTTATTTGTCTACTATTAATTCTATAATTATTTCTCACATTCCATACGTTAGGTAGGATTCGGCCGAACTGTGAGACGACAGAAAAAGGTGGAGACAACCGCAGTTAGCCCATCATTTTAGTTTGTACCAGTGACAGCTCAACAAGAACCATGCAGCAGGACCCGCCGACCGACCAGCAGAGCGTCCGCTGCGCCGGCCTCACCTTTCGCCTGGAGCCGCGGTCCACCGACGGCAAGTCCCTCCTGGCCATCACCGCCGAGCACGCCGCCGACCCTCTTCACCCCACCACCTACAAGCTCGACGTTCCAGGTGAGAAGGTGGCGGCCACCACGCACACCCTCTGCCAAACGGTGGCCCACCTGGCCGAGGGGGTGGGGGCGGCCCTGCGGCAGACCAACGGTTGGACCGCCGCCGTGACTGTAGACGCCAAGCGCCAGCAGGTGCGGGTCACAGTGCGCCACGCTCTGGGCTTTCGCGATGTCGAGTTCGAGCTGGTGCTGTCGGGCGAGCAGCTCAATGTGAGCGAGCGGCTCGACCAAGTGCTGCGCGTGGTGGGTCCCCGCACCAATGATCTCCTGGCCGACCGTCACCCCAACATCGACCAGTTCCACGGCGGACTCGGGGCCGTGGTCGCCCGGCCCTGCGGCCTGCACGCCAGCGTCACGACCGGTGTCGAGTTCACCGCGGGCCAGCACTACCTCGAGTGGCGCCTGCTGCGGTGCCTCAACAACGCCTGCATGCTGGGCGTGGCCGAGTACCCGCTCCAGGTCTTCACCCCATACCCCGGCAGCGCGGCACTGACCAGCGGCCGGTCCCTGTACGGCCACAACGGCCACCTCTACCGCGATGGGGCAAACGCCCCCTATGGCCTGGGCGTGTTCGGGCCGGGTGAGTATGTGGGCGTGCTGCTCGATATGGACGCACGGACGGTGGCCTTCTCGATCAACGGGCGCCTGGGCGATTCCCTCCCCCTCTCCGGCAAGGGGGGCCACTGCTTTGTGGCCACACTCTACACGCAGGGCGACGCCATCGAACTGTTGCCCCAGCACTGCTGGCATCGCTACGCGCAGTAGTTCTACCCCCAATAGACTTTCTTTCTTTCTTCCCTCGATTCTGTTGCGTTGCCATGGAACACCCCACTGCAACTGATTGGAGGCGCAGTTGAAAAGGTTGAATTTCGCGGAAAACTGCATCAATGGTAAGTGATATTTCCTTATGCGTCATAATTATGTGTGGGGAAGCAGTGCTTCTTTTCATTCTCACTTTCTTTTTGTACAACTAGCGGCTCTACAACATGGGCGACCACCACGATGACCACGATGACACCGCGTACCTCCTCAAGTCCGGCCGTGTCCACCTCTCTCTCGAAGAACTCTCCAACCTTCTCCGCTCAGTCCAGAAGCCCACCAACGCACCCAAGTCCGGTACTAGAGGAAGCACACTTTTTTTTAAATTTTCTTTTTTTTCCAGATTAACATTATTTAGTATATATTATTTTTGTTTTTAGTATATATTATTTTTGTTTATTTTTCAAAATTCTAATAATAATATGTTGGTGTAGCGCTGGGCAACCCAGGTCCGTTGGGGCTGGGCGGCTTTGCGCTGACGACGATGACCCTCTCCATCTACAACGCCGGCATCCTCACCGACACCAGCAACATGGTCCTCGCCCTCGCCCTCTTCTACGGCGGAATCGCCCAATTCATCGCCGGTACGCGTGTGCGGTGTGTGCGGTGATGCGTTGGTGTGTGTGTGCGGTGTGCGTGTTCGTGTGCGTGTGCACTGACACGAAGACACACTTGTGTAGGACTGTACGAATACAAGATCTCCAACACGTTCGGCGCCACGGCCTTCTGCAGCTACGGCGCCTTCTGGTGCAGCTTCGCCACCTACGTCTACTTCATCGTGCCCCACCTCCCTCCCGGTACATCAACCAAACGACACGCAGCACGACACGCAACACGACACGCACTACAGAGAAGAGAGGCTGACCTGGTCTGTGCGCGCAGACAAAGTGCACGAGGCGTCGGGTCTGTTCCTGTTCATGTGGCTCATCTTCACACTCTACATGACCGTGGCGGCGCTCCGAGTGTCGTTTCTTCTGGCCGCCCTCTTCTCCGTACTCTCCGTCACCTTCGTGCTGCTGGTCATCGGCGACTGGGCGTACGTGTCGTGTCGTGTCGTGTCGTGTGTGTCGTGTGGCGTCGCGTCGTTGCTGACTGGAATGGCCGCAGTGAGCTGGACGGTGCGAAGAAGGCGGGCGGAGTGCTCGGGATGGTCACTGCCGGGCTGGCGTGGTACGGCAGTGCGGCCTCCGTCATCAACACCACCTGGGACCGCGAACTACTGCCCCTCGGCCTCTGGGTGCGACCAAAGCCCAAGGTACCCACGCAACACTCACGCACACGCACACGCACACGCACACGCGACATGGTACTAATGTGGAGGCTTGCACGTGTAGTACCGTAAGGAGAACACTGAGACGGTGATGCCGCTGCTGGAGCTGACCACCATGTCGTCAGAGTCGGACGACGAGGACGTGGAGAAGGGCAAGGACCGCCACCGCCACCACCACCACAAAGAGCGCGTCTTCCTCTCATCGGTCAAGGAGGCCCCCGCCAGGAAACAGTCTGGCCACTAAGACACAACACATGACAGAGCTGAGAACCACCACGTACTTTTGATCTCTTGCCAAAAGGCTGTGTGCACGCGGTGTGCTCCGCAGAAACCGACGCGGCGGTCAATCTTTTACGATGACTACGTAGGTCCTACTTGCCTTGCTGCTGGCCTTCTTCCTGGCCGGCCCTTCCGTCTTGGCGAATATCGAGCCAGGCACAGACAATCACTTCCATCTCATAACACATTCTCTTCCATCTCAGAATCTTCAATGGGCTGACGTTTTTTTAATACATCAGCACTTGTAACGGCTGGAAACAGCACCAGAGCCGATAAAACCCAAGCCATGAGCAGCAGTGTGACCCATGAACTGGTACATACGAATCATCCAAGCTCGTGATTTCGATGTTGTTAATTTAAAAAAATATTCTTATGGATTGATGAACGATTTTGTAACAGGATTCCTTCAAGCTGGAAATTATGGAGAAGCTGGCAGAGATCTCCGCCAGCATCTCCATCTTGCAGGTAATTTCCAATTCTTACTCTCTTATGGCAAGTTACTAACACTTCTTTGATTAACAGCGCTCTTCCCAAGCACCCAACGAAGCTCCTTGGTGGGGTGTTTTTGTGCCATACGGCATGGTTTCTGGTCCCACACACAGCAAGGGGGCAATTCATCAGCAACTTCTACACCCTCCTGACTGACATTGGTCGCGGCCTTAGCGCAGTGTGGGGATCGATCACACTTGACAAGCTGCGTGAAGTAGTGGCCTACCTCATCATCCTCTTCCTCCTTCCCAATTTCCCTCTGGTACAACAGCTCTTGGCCAAGGCTGTCAAGATTGGATCAGACATCTCATCTGCAATAAATGCTTGTACATATATTTTTATTGTTATGCTTCACATTTGTTGATCTTCTCTTGCTGGTCCACCCACTGTCTGTTGGCCACCTTGCCTGTATCCACTTCATCCATGCCACAAAGTGAGTGGTAGAGCTCCTCTTCTTGGTGTGAGGGAGTGCCAGCAAACAGTGTGTGCTGTTCCAGTAAGGTCACACACTGCAGCAACTCATACACCCACCTTGCCTGATCAAGCACAGTGGAAAGGTTGGAGTCAGCAGACACCACCAACAACAGCACAACACAACACACACCTCATTCTCCAGGGGTGTAGACTGGTGTGGTTGAGGGGCAACTGCAGGCTGTCATTGGTCATGTCATTGGTCAGGCAATATATAGTTGTGACTAAATAGGTCCTAAGAGATAAATACCCTACTTGTTGCTGCACATTATTAAATAGCACCATCAAGGTACAGGTTGATCTCTTCCTCGTTATTCTTCTCCTGGTGGTGGTCTCCCACCCGCTGCCTCTTGGCCGCCACATCGCCTGCATCAACTTCATCATCGCCATCAAACGAGAGGTCAATCTCCTCTTCGTTCTTGGCGTGCGCAGGAGCGCTGGAGAACAGCAGGGGAGTCGCTGTCGGGAGATGGCCCACCGTGAGCCCCAACGGCAGCAGCGAAACCGCCACTGGGTGGTGGTGGTGGTGCAGCGGTGGTGGTGGGCCGCCAGGCTGGGGCTGGGGCTGGTGGTGTTGGTGGTCTGATGGCAGGGACGCGGCCGCCGGGTCATAGGCGAGGAAGAGGTCGGGCAGGTCGAGTAGTTCCAGAAAGGTCGTACGCTGCGGCGACTCGCACAATACGCCCGCCTGCTTGCCTGGTTATAGTGGAAAGAGTCAGCGGACACGACACGAACAACGGAACGACACACGACACAACACGACACACCTCTTTCTCCGGGAGTGTAGACCGGTGCGGTTTGGGTAAAATTGAGGGGCACGCGCAGGCCGTCCTTCTTCGCCGCGACACGCTCTCGGATCCACTCGCGCTCTTCTTGCGTGGGCCAGTAGTCGAATCTGGGACAACCCACGCATAGCACGTCAGTCATGCGCGTGTGCGACGCGATGAGTAAAGGGGGCACGCACCGCTGTGAGGAATGGGGCGTCGGCATGTGAACGGTCCCGCGCCGAAACGAGAGCAGGTGATTGGTGGACTTCACAATGGCGAGCCACTCCTCGTCGTAGGCCAACTCTCTCGGACCCTTGGCTTCGGGAAACTCCCACACCTGCAGAAAGTCGCGGTTGGGCAGGACTTTGTCCAGGGCCAGGAATTTGGTCACTTGCCCGCTGGCATGCTGAACCACTGCCGGGAACTTGACGTGCATGTGCGCCGAGAACCAGTACTATTCACACGACAACACACACACACACACAACACACACACAGCGAGAAAAACGGTTAGATTCGAGGAATTAGGTTCACTCAGCTAAGTGTGGGCGCGTACGTCAGGCTGCAACAAATTCAGGAGCTCCTCAGCAGGTGGCGATCCAAACACGCCCGACTCAATCTGGGCCGTGCGAAGGGCCTAAGTGAGCGATTGACTCGACTCCCCGGCGAACTGTTTTTCGTGGTGTTCAAAACGACCCGTACCTCGCCTTGAAGGAAAGGCTTGGCCCGCAGCAGTCTGCGAAGGTCGCCGTAGTGGGCGATTCCCCGCGGCCAGTCGTGCGACAGCATCACGTCGAGGCGTTGGGTGAGCTTGGGAACAAACATAGAAGGGAATGACCGTTTAGATTGGAGCCGCAGCTTCATCAAACTGTGCAGACTGAAGAAGAAGAAGAAGAAAACGTAGTAGTAGTGGTACCTGCTTGAGCTTGAATACTTCAAACTCGCGCACGTGGTACACAGAGCGCATGGTGTCGTTGCTGTAGGGCGGCATTTCGTAGTGCCCTGTGCGATGCGCGCACACGTGGGTGGCAGGTCAAACCACTGACCACGAGCGGGCAAGTGTGAGGTGGGACACCAACACCCGCGTACCCTGCTTGTAGTCGAACTTCTTCCAGATGCCGGACAAGCCGCCGATCCGCAGGCCGCCGAAGTTGACCACGCCCGACATGCCCAAGAAGTAGATGTTGGGTGCCACCCAGCCACCGTAGTAGCTGTGGTATGTAACGTGCATGTAGCGAGAGTCAGTAGGTTCGCGTAGCGCCTCTCAGAACTTGGGCAACAACAACAACAACAACGTACAGCTCTGTGAGGTGGTTGGAGGCTTCGTGGTTGCCGCCGATGAAGATGGTCATGACGGGAGCCACCTTCTCGCCCGAGTAGTACTTGTAGAAGGTGTTGATCTCGCGGTACTTGACAGGGCAGGCCAACGCGTTCAAGTCGGTCATGTTGCGCACGGCCTGTGCACCAGCCACGGCACCCCTGTCAGCGAAGCGCGCAACGAAAGGGGGGAGGGCAAAGGCGCGGGCCTACCTGGAAATCGCCACAGCACAAGACAAGGTCGATCTTGATGTTCTGCTTTTGTTCGAGGAAGACGATAGATTCGTACATGGCGTCCAGCTCGCCATGGCAGCACCCAATAATCACTACCTGCAACCCCACCCTTTATTGCTGAAATCTACCTCATGATGATGGATGGCAGAAATCGCACCTTGAGTCCGGTATTAGGATCGGTCACAACCTCTGGTGCCAGCGACGTAGTAGTGGCCTCTTCGCTGCTTTGCTGCACGCCTTCCGTTGGCTCCGCAACCGACTCTTGCTCCACTTCCATTCTTGTCGTGTATAAATAATCCGTAAAAATTCAGAAAATAATTGAAATTATTTATTAACGCTCCATTTCGCATTTAGCATCACACATTCATTGAAGGAAGGAAGCCATGTCACAGAGCGGATCGCCTCATCGCAGCCGCAGGAAGGATAACACCTCGCAGCAGGGTTCGAGGGACCAGTACTCGCGCGGCAATGCTGGCAAGTCCTCCAACCCGACCAAGTCGTCATCACTGGCCAAATCGGATAAGGCCCATGGCGGTAAGCACTTCTCGAATGGTGGATCCTCGGGAGGCAGCAGCGGCAGCCACGAGATCAAGGTCTCCCGCAACCCCCAGTCCTACACGAGCGCCGTCAGCAGATATTCGGATTCGGACAACATCGATGGCCCCTCCGAGCGCACTCACTACATTGCCATGAATCTCATTGTACATCCATCCCCCCTACCAAGTCTTTTTTGTTTGCATATTCCTGCGATGTGCTGAGGCTGATCCTTCATCTTTGTTTCATCTTTTGTCCATTTGCCTCTGCAGGGCCAGCAAGTGCGCGCGGTGCTCAAGGACGGTACCGTCTACGAGGGCCTCTTCCACAACCCCATTTTTGATCGAGGCTTCGGTGTGGTTCTCCACATGGCCAGGAAGAAGGTGCCCCCCTACTCTTACTACTTCTTCTTCTGGGTCTTGACGCCACATCTTCTGTTTGGCTCAACTCTTCAAAACTGTTGCCTTTGCCTGGTTCTCTTTCATCGCAGGAGAGCGGCGACTCTGGGGTGATCAGGACGCCGCCGATCGACGTGGTCACCGTGCAGCCGCAGGACCTCGTCATGCTCGACGCGCCCGAGGTGGCCTTCGTCGAAGACAGCGCCGAGTTCAAGAAGCAGATGATGCGCGAGGGTACGATATGTCTCTCCTTTCCCTTTCTCTTTCCCTCTCGCCTCTGCGTGCAGTACACAACTCACGATCATTGTGTTACAGGTGGGTTCAGGACAGACACAGAGATCAGCGGCCGGGACTTCAGCGAGAGGGAGCTGGTCCCCTGGCTGGCGCCTGAGGAGGCCGGCGGTATGGGCGGGCTTGAAGAAGATGCAGGGTACACACAACACACACAACACACACCATTCACTTTGAGGCGTAAGTCATGAAGAGTGGTAATGCTAAGTCTGCCTTCAATATCGGTCGCGCAGTGCCCGCAACCGGTGGGATCAGTTTGAGGCCAACGAGAGGTTGTTCGGCGTCCGCACCACCTACGACGAGAGGTTCTACACAACCGAAATTGACAGACAGCGCGTCTCTAGAGAGGTGAGACACCCTTCTCGGCGCCAACCCACCCCCTTGTGTCACGGCCACTTCTCCACTCCGACTCACACAATCTCCCATCATTGCGCAAATGAAAGGTTGTGGAGAAGGCCATCCGTATCGAACGCGAGATCAAGCACCAGACGACGAGCAATTCGCATCTTGCCGAGGAACGTGGCATCGTGGCACCCAAGGACGACACCGAAGATGAGGAGGACAAGTACGTACTCCCAGTACTGGTGGCCGTGGGTGGTGATTGACAGAAACTGACGTATTTGCACGCCATCATCATCACCGTATCAGGTATTCGTCCGTGATCCGCGACCAGAAGGGTCCCGGACCCAAGTTTGGCAAGCAGGACGCCAAGGGCAACTCGGCGTACGTGGTGCCGGCCAAGCGGAAGCAGGGCGGCGAGGAGCCGTCGGCGGAGGAGCGCAATAAGAAGCCCGAGAACGACAATAGAGACAAGGCGCGGGAGCACGAGTTCAAGAAGCAGCGACAGAGGGAGCTGGAGATCGAGAGGGAGCGCGAGCGCGAGCGTGAGAAGGAGAAGGAGAGGGAGAAGGCGCGACAGAGGGAGAGGGAGCGGATTGACCGCGAGCGGGCCGCCAAGGGCCTCCCGCCGTCGTCGCCGTCCTCCAACCTCAGCCGAAGCGCCACTTCCATCGCAAACCTGGCCGAAGAAGGTATCTACGCCGAACGAGGTGTTTTTGTGAACCATGTGTGCGCGTACGTACTTACACGTTTGCTGTGGCCGCAATGCAATGCAGCTCTCAGTACTTCTGGTGAACGCCCGCGAGCTCCCTCGTCGCCCAAGGTGGCGAGCCTGTCCAACTCGCCTGGATTCCGTCAGCGCTCGTTCTCGATGTCGAACCTCGGCGCGGCCACCGCTGCCGGTACGTACGCACGGTTGCGGATTGCGCGGCGCTCACATTTAAGCTCTACATGCGTTCATTCCACCACCGCTTCTATATCACCGACACTATATAACTCGGCATTCTCTCCATCTCTTTGTATGCATGTACAACACACGCATGTACATATTCCCTATTTCTCGATCCATCTATACGTGGGCCCGTTGGCTGCTAATACGCAAAGAGGGATCGCCTGCCGGCAACCTAGACCCCGACGACCCGCAGTACATCGAAAAGCTCCGTGTCAGGCAGAAGCTGCTCGCCGAGATGCGTTCGCAGGGCGTGGAGCCTCGAGCTGTACGTGCCACACCCCCTTCTTCTTCTTCTTCTGCCCTTGTGCGTGCAGCTCTTTGCGCTCGTGACCAACTCTGTGTCGTGCAACGGCCCGATTAGGCACCGGAGAAGCTGAAGGCCGAGCCCTTCCACTCGCCCATTGTCGGCCGCCCCGAGCAGATCAAGTCTCTCGACCTGTCTCCCGCCGTTCCTCGCGTCTCTGGTACTGCGGCCATTCACGCTCTCTCGACTGAGGCCTACCCAATTAACTTTTTCAATTTTTCTGTGTTGCCACAGAGTCGGTGCTCAACGAGTTCCAGCAGTTTAAGGACCGGAAGCGCTCGCTGTCGAACGCGTCCCCGGCGGTGCCCAGCAAGCAGGATATGGTCAACTTCTCCAAGGAGATCGAGAAGAAGACGTCGGCGCCCAACTCGCCGGCGCTCAGGGCCAGGCGTGGCGAGCACCAGATCGCGCCATCGCCGCTGTCGCCGCGCTACGTGCTCGACGCCACCGCGGCCAAGCTGGAGAAGGAGGGGGAGGCCAAGGGGTCGACGACCACTACCCCGGCGCCTGCGTCGGCGGTCGCAACGCCGGTCACCACCCCCGCCGCGGCCACACCGGCTGCCGAGTCGCCCGCGTCGACCAGCGCCGCCACCACACCGCGCAAGAGCGACGCCGCAACCGCCGCTGCTGCCGCCGGGTCGGACGCGGCCAAGCCGACCGCAGCCGCTGCCACCGAAGGTGCGTCGGCGGCCGAGAGCCAGCCGCCGCTGTCGAAGATTCAGCCGCCCAGCATCAAGTCCAAGCTCAACCCCTTCGCCAAGGCCTTCACCCCTGTACGTTGCAGCATCACGTTCACTTCCCTTCTAATTAGCTAACTCCCCCCTCCCCAAACAGAAACGCCCGGCTGCGGCGGCACCTGCTGCCGACAAGCCTGCCGGAGCCTCTCCGCCTGGTGCGTACTTAACACCTGTGCATGCCACGTGTCGTGCCGCGTGTTTTGTATGTTCTTCGCCTTAACGCTTTTGCTGGGGGAAACAGGGAGCGCTGGCAAGCCGACGGTTGACATCAACATTCCGGTGAGCAGCTTCTTCTCGCAGGGCATGCGTCGTCTTCAGGACAACCCGGAAGACCCCGAGCAGGTCGCGCCCGTGTGGCCGTACGGCCGTGTGCCCTACAGGCAGGAGGACGGCGGGATGCCCATGGAGGGCTACCCCTATCCCCCGGTGCCCACCATGTCTCCTCTTCCCCCGCAGGGCCGCCCAATGGTACCTCCGCGCTGTGTGTGTGTGTGTGTGTGTGAGTGTGTGTGGATCGCCTCACCGATCATCCGCTTTATTTTAGGGCTACCCCGTGTCCTACGTCACGTCTCCGCCGCCGCAGATGGGCTCCGGCCAGCCGGTCATGATGTTCCCGCCCGGCCAGCCCGTTCCTCGCGGATTCGTGCCGCAGGGCTCCATCCCCGGCGGACCGGTATTTCCTTTTTTTCCCATTTATTCATCCATTTACTTCACTACTTATTTGTTCTTAAACAAAAAAAAACACAGGGAGTGTACTACCCTGGAGGACAGCCCTACCCGCCCCACATCTACTCGGGGCCGCCCGGTGCCGGGCCAGCGGCTGGCGGGCCGATGGGTCACAAGGGCCGCATGGGGGGACCCTACCCGGGACCCCACGGCCACGTCCCGCCGCATTCGCCCCACGCGCCGCCGCACTCGCCGCAGGGTAACCCCCAGCGCGCGGGGGGTCCGCAGGGTGGCGTGCCGACCGCCGCTGGTGGTCAGCCCGTCCCTCTGGCCGGTGGTCCCCCGCAGGGCTACAGCGGGCAGTTCCCGCCCAACTCGCCGCCGGCCTACGGCGTGCCGCCCCCCGAGCACGGCGCCCCGCACTCGCCCCACGCTCAGCCGGCCTCTCCCCACTCGCCTCACGCTCCTCGCGCACAGCCGCACATGGTACGTTTCACTTCACCACCCGCGCCGTGCGTGTGCACACACCTCCGCACACACGCGCCGTCGGCTTACACAGCTGTGTGTGTGGTGTCGCATCAGGTGCCTGTGAGCCCCACGCAGCCGATCTACTCGTTCCCGCCCGCGCCACACATTCTTGGCGACCCCCTGGCCGTCCCGCCCGGCCGTGGACCCCACCAACCGATCCCGCAGCAACCGATGGTACGTCAACCCACCCACCCTCCCGCCACCGCCCAGCCTGCGGTGCTGACCGCCTCTGCCTCCTTCAATTTAGCAGGTGGTGCCGGGCATGGCTCCACGAGGAGGCTATCGGTACCCGCAGGGTCCGCCTCCGCAGATGGCCCGGGGAGGTGGAGGAGGCGGCAGCGGCGAATACATGAACGCGCGGCCGGAGGGCGGCGGCGCGCCCAACAAGTCGCCCGCCCAGGCGCAGCCCTTCCACCCGCGCCAGGGCAACCCGAACGTCAACGCCGGCGCCTTTTACCCCGGCCAGCAGCAGCAGCAACAGCAGCAGCGTGGACCCAACCAGTCGCGCGGTGCCGCTCAGGCTGGCGGTCCTCAGCAGCAGCAACAGGTAACCCGTCGCCTTCCTCTCAGTGTAGATGCTCCTCCTCTTCTTTCTTATTGATTTCTTGTTCGCAGGACAAGGAGCGCTTCAAGGTGCCCAACACCGACGTCCTGCCCCAGCAGTAGGTGTAGGGGTGGTTGCCTCTGGCCCGTGGTTGGCACCAACCATCCGACCAATAAGAATAAAAAAATGTATAAAAATGCCGTGTGTGTGTGGTGTTGCTCTTTATCTTCAGTGGTGTGGGTGGTGAGGTCGCGGAAGAAGAAGAAAAGGGAGGGGAGGAGGTCTTGATAAAGGAGCAGCTGCATTCGTAATCATTTTTATTGTTGTTAT
This sequence comes from Acanthamoeba castellanii str. Neff, assembly GCF_000313135.1. Taxonomy (NCBI): domain Eukaryota; phylum Discosea; order Longamoebia; family Acanthamoebidae; genus Acanthamoeba; species Acanthamoeba castellanii. The sequence continues at coordinate 309,102 of NW_004457442.1, forward strand.
TATTATATTTCGAGAGCCGCTCGGAGAGGGGGTTGTCTTGGAGCCGTGGGCCAGTGCTGGTTTCGTCAAGGGCAGCCCGTGCCGTCGCCAGCCGACCGGCGGCACGTGGTGTCGTCCGCAACGGGGACTTCGCCGGTCGTGCTGCTCCCGCCTTCCGTGTCGCCGCCCGTGCCGTCGCCGCCGCCGCCCGTGCCGGTCCCGTCAAGGGCGACTCCCTGCTCCGGGGCTAGGGTCACAGACAAGGGCCGGCGGGACGGGCATGACTCTCCTCCAGGGAGCCCAGGTAGGATCACATCCGAGGGCAGCTCATTGGAAAAGCGGTCTAGGTTGCCCATGATGCCGTTCGAGTTGTAGGGGGATGCGGGGAAGTCCCAGGTATCGCCAAAGTAGCCCCAGGGTCCTTCGATGCACATCTCGGACAAGTAGGCCTCGGGTTCGAAGTAGGAGCCGGACGCCGGGTAGCCGCGGGTCTGCCACTGCTCGCCATCGATGAGCCAGATCTGGTCGGAATAGAGCCTGGGGGCCAGGCACGACCTGTACACCTCCCAGAGGTAGGGCCGCAGCTCGTGCTCGGAGAACAACAGGCGATCGCACAGCGACTTGAGCGAGAAGACGCGGCGCTGGGTCACGGGTCCAGCTACATCGGCCGTGTAGAAGTTCTCCACATGATGCCAGGCGCAGAGCGAATCGGGAAGCGACTCGACGCAGTCGAACAAGGCCTCGCGGAAATCGGAGAAGGGAATCTGGCGCAGCCAGGGATCGGCGTCTTCACGGGTGGCCAACGAGTGGTCCCTTTCGTCACAGCAGACCTCGAGATCGTGCAGCAGCGCGGCGCAGTCGGGGCCGATGTTGAGGACGCCTTGCTTCCAGGCTAACCACCCCTCCATCGTATCCATGGAGTACCGGCCCTCCGGTTTCATGCACAGAGCGTCGAGCGACAGGCCGCACTTGGCCAGCTCCGGGGCCCAGGCCCTCACTTTGACCACGTGGGGGCAGTTGCTGCTGCGGTTGCCGAGATTGAGCTCTGCGGAAAGAGTCCGGGAGGGCCTGACGCTCCAATCCTGCTGGTAGGGATAGCGGTCCGCGTCTGCAAATGAGCGCTCACGCGTCAGCATTCCACGAAGTGGAACCAACCTAAAGGTATGCATCGATAAATAGAGAGATGGATATCAACGAATACTACAAGCTTACCGATCATTTTAAGGTATTTGGTGGTCGTCGTAAGGCGCAAAGGCGAGGTGGTGTCGAGGTTGAACGGACTGACCGAGTCGGCGATGTACACATACAGTCTCACCTGGTTGGGGAATTGAATGATGTCATTTAGCCCACGAAGGGAAGTAAGAGGCATGAGAGAGGGGTTGGCACCGACTCCGTGCCGTCTGGCTGAACCCTGGCGTCGATGTTCCAGTTACTCGTATAGACTCCTGGCACTTCGGGGGGCATCCCAGCCTCCAGCTCTTGTTGGTTGATTCTCACCGTTTCCAACTGAGGCGGGTTGGTCGACAAGCGCATCCGGAGCAGGCGGACCCGCCGGACGCCCTCCGTGGGAACGAACACCTGCACCTTGGGAGCTCCACCCTCCATGACATGCCTCAGCATGACCGGCCTGATCGTGGTCGCCGAAGTTACAGGATCGCCATAACTGTCGCATGTAGACGCACGCACGCACCCGGACATCGCACAGCCAAGGGGGATATGTCGAAAGTAGGTGGCGTGTGAGTGGGGGGCGGCGCTTTCCGGGCGGGGAGGTCATGGAAGCCCAACGCACGTCTTTTTGAACTCGAGAGGCACGTCCGCGTAGGGGTCAAATCCTTCCGCCAGAAAATACCTCGGTCCCTCACTAGAACCAGAGGGTTGAGACCACAAGTACACATGACGGTCTTCTGCTTGACTGAGCACGCAGGTACCGGCGGCCAGCAGTAGGATTACAAGTTCGCACCACATCAGTTAACGGGGAAGGGTGCTGTAGAAATAAATGAACTTGGAAAGTCAATAAAGCAAAATCACGAAGCCAATGCTTACCCCCAATTGGCAAGAAAGAAGGGTACTGGGACCAACAAGAAACCTGGCGTCGTCTTTTAGATATGTTACCACGCAACAACACACTTTCGCTGCACTTGTCGGAGCCAAGGATTTGCGCACGTGGAATGGTTCCTGTTCTGAGAACCCCCCGCCTCTCTAGGCAACCAACCTTATCACATTACGGTATGTGACTTTGTTTCAAATGCCTGATGACAAGATCTAGATTTGGGGGCACTACGAGAAGGCAGCAGTGGAACCTTCGTATAGGGCCAATGCGTTTGGGTTCCAACTCAACGCCAAGATCGCCTTCGGGTTAGGCAACGCCTGGCAGACCGGCGCGGAGAACACAGGCTCGGCAACGACCGAGCAGATCGCCGTCGCGCTCGACACGGTGGCCTCCGGCGACGACTCGGTCCTCGTCGACCAGAACGGCAACCAGGGGCTCCCTCGACATCGAGCTCTCAACTCGATCCCGGTCAACCGCAAGAGAAGGTCACCAATGGGCACCAACGCCCACGAGCAGTGGGTCGGCCAGCAGTCCGGCCGCTCCCAGAACACAGGGTCCCTCAACCACTCGTCCGACCGCAAGGCCACCAGCGGCTCCATACGCGTTTATGGAAGCTGCACATCACCAGGGCATCTCAGTGTTGACGGGCTGTGCGAGGACTCCGCAACGAGCTCGGCGTCGATCAACCAGGACCAGACGCATCGGTACACAACTTCCTGGAGGCCATCTCAACCAAGCACGCCTACCGCGTGCAGTGTCCATTGTGCTTGCTGTTTCCTCCAGAGAGCTCGCCGTGGGGAGGAAAAGGAAAAATTCTCGGAAATCATCAAACCAAAAGAGAAAACCTGCGTAGACGTTTGGCGGGAAGGGTGCGCCAACGGTCGACATACCAAGGTGTTGCGATCGCAAGGAGAGGAAAGATGGAGCAACGTAGAGGCTCGGCAAGGCCGCGGCACAACATGGCGATGGAAGATCCGGATTTGTGGGTCCTGGAGTTCGGTCTCTTTCACGAGCTCGATCAAGTCGCGGCGCAAATCAAAGAGAAACGCAACCGTACGAACTCATTAACCCCCCCGCAAATCTTGTCCTCCCCTATTGTCGTAACTTTGTTGATCTCGCCATCGCTGGGCGCCTGCATTGTTCATGTGGTTGATTTAATAATCGACGCCATCTACAGTGACCAGAGCGCAGATCGAGGCCAGCCCGCTGTTTAGGCGGATGAAGCTCAACAGTCTGAGCGGCACGCTCGCGAACGAGAGGAAGTATCCCGAGTGGGACAAGTGGCTGACCGTGTTCGCCAACTGCTGCCCGGACGACTGGGACTCGGGTCCCGACTCCCCCCACCACGCGCTTCTCAACGAGTACAAGGCTCAGGTACCCGCTAGTGCTCCATCTCCCATGTGCCACAGCACCTTACAAGCGTGTGTGTCGTGCGTTGTGTGCGTGTGCGTGTGCGTGGGCAACAACAGCTGGTGTTGCAGCCGCTGCTGGGAGAGTCGCCGGACATCAATGCATTCCTCGCGCGTCGGAAGACCTATCTCCCCTTCACCTCCAGTGCCACGCCGGGTGAGGCCGCACTCGCCAAGGAGATGGCCGACCTGGCCCAGCTCCTCAAGGCCCGCAGCGCCAAGCCGGCCGACATCCGCCGTGCCATCGACGCCGCCGTGGCCGACCACCCGATCGACAAGTTCAAGCGGAGCATTCTCGCCTTCATCACGCGCGTCAAGCACTGCTCGCCGCGTCCCTTCCTCTACCAGGTCTACGATGACATCGCCACCGGGCGCTACGTCCCTTCAACCAAATCCAAACCGTACGTCCGAACCGTGTGTCGTGTGTCGTGTGTGTGTCATGTGTTGATTTGTTTGTCGCTTGCATGTGGGCAGGTTCACGGAGAAGGAGCTGAGGGAAGTCTATGGCGATGACAAGGGGTGGAAGGCAATTGTGAACCAGACGGACCCGGACGTGGAGGAGTTCGCAGGGCGCGGCCAGCGGGCCAGCAGCAGCCGGACCGGCGGTGGTGCCCTGGTGCGCGCCGACGCTGAGACCGAAGATCAGCAGAAGAAAGCGAAAGCGACGACGGAGACCCGCGAAGGCGCAAAGGCGAAGACGACAGCGCCGGCCCAGACCGCGAAGGGAAAGCGAAAGCAGCGGGACGAGGATGAAGACGACGAGGAGAAAGAAGCCGAAGAGGAAGGGGAAGGAGAGGAGGAGGAAAAGCCGAAAGCCAAGGGGAAGGAGGCGAAGAAGAGTGAAGAGAGCTCCAAGCGCGCTCTTAGCTCCGTGAGGGACCTACGAGCCAAGTCCAAAGTCCTTCGGTACCTCTCCTGCTCGCGTCGTTTGTCATGCGATGGACCCGTGGACGAGCCCTCACCCACAATCACTTTATTATTATTATTTTGTTATTTGTTATTTTTTCGACTGCAGGGAGCAAGCCAAGAAGCACGACCCCTTGCCTGGCCTCCTCGCCAGGAAGCAGACCACCGCTGCGCCGGAGCCGGTGTTCGAAGGGCGAGACAACTATGGCGACGAAGCCGAAGCTGAAGCATACGACAGCGCCGACGAAGGAGAGAAGGCCAAGCAGACCAGCGCGTCATCGAAGCGCCAGTACGCCCTTATCTCTCTGTGTCGTGCCGTGTTGTGTCACGTGTGCGGTCTGTCGAGCTTCTCTTGACCTCCAGTCCGTCTCACGGTGCCGTACAGGTATATCGAGCGTCACCCCTCTGCCACCCGCCTGAATTGGGACAGCGAAGATGGTATGCAGTCACCCTCGTGAGCCTTCTTGAAGCTTTTCTGACGTGTGTGGCGTGTGTCGTGTGTGTCGTGTCGTTTGTTGCCATGACGACCTCTGTCTCAGAGAGCCCGCTCAAGACGCGCGACAAGCAGGAAGTGATCCGTGCGGCGCGGGCCACCGTAAGGCGGCGAAAGATCACCTCTGAGTCCGAGTCGGACAACGAGAGAGAGGCAGAGGACGACGACAACGAGGGCAAGAAGAAGAGGGCGACGAAGAAGGTCAAGAGAGACCCGTACGAGTTCAAGGTGCCCGGCGAACGTGCCAGACTCGCCGGCGGCCGCCGTAAGAAGCGCTTCTGGACCGACGACGAGATCGAGTTGCTGCTCGAGGGCGTCCGCACGTACGCCATCATTACCGTGCATGTCGTGGTCGTGTGTCGTGTGTGCGGCCAGAGCCTCACGTGCGCGTGCGTGTATCATAATATCAGGCATGGCCTGGGTTGCTGGGCCAAGATCCTGAGCGAGTACGAATTCGCTCCCGGGCGCACCTCGGTCGACCTCAAGGTAAACCTTTTTTTTTTGCGTAAATAATATTCCTGTTAATTTTATTATATTTATTTTGAAAAATAATATCAATGTTGTGGTGCAGGACAAGTACAGGAATCTGCTGAAGCTGCAGGCCAAGGAGCAGGAGGCGCACCGTGCGAAGAGGGCAGCGTTGGCGTCAACAGATGCCAAGGCCCGGGGTCGTCAGCAACCACCTCCTTCGAAGAAGAGCAAAAAGGGAGACGACGACGAAGAAGAAGAAGAAGAAGAAAAGGAAAGGAGCGAGGAGGAAGACGACTCGACCACCACCGTCGGAAGCCAGGGCCGCCGTGAAGAGGCCGAAGAGGAGGAGAACGCCGCCGACCGCCGCAATCAGAAAGAACGAAGTGAGAAGGAAAAAGAGAAGGAGAAGGAGAGAGAAGAAGACGAGGAAGAAGCAGAAGAGGAGAGAGAAGAGGTGGAGGACAAGAAGAGCAAGAAGGCTGCAGCGGTGGCCCAAAGCCCGAGGGTGGGCAGCAGCACCACGCAGGCCGCAGCGGTGGCCCAGAGCCCGAGGGTGGGCAGCAGCAGCAGAAGCACCAGCACCACGCGGACCGCAGCGGTGGCCCAGAGCCCTCGGGTACTGGGCAGCACCAGCAGCACCAGCACTAGCACGCAGGCGGCAGCGGCCCAGAGGAAGCAGCAGCTTGCGGCGAAGCGGAGGGAGGACGAGGACTACGACGAAAACGAGCTGATCATCGACGACGACGAAGGCCAAGAGGCCGAGGACGACGAGGTGGTGGCCAAGGTGAAGGAAAGAGAAGAGAGCGAGAGCGAGCGGGAGAAGAGGGAGCAGGAACAGAAGAAGACGCCGGCGGCGGCGGCGGCGGGGCAGAGGAGGATCGCCAAGAGGCGGCAGGCGGGTCGGGCGCAGTCAATCGCTGCGCCGTTGCTGGCGGCGAGCCAGGAGGCCGACGATGACCGGCCGTCGTCCTCGGCGCCGGCAGTGCTCAGCGCCTCGGCCCGCGCGCGTCGGGCCAGCGTCGCCGCTCCCCGCAGAAGCGACGAACTCGACTACAGCGACTGAGTCTCGGGAGGCCTCGAGGCCGCGGCCTCTGCTACGCCTTGGGGTGTGTAACTGTAACTTGTTTTCCGGGAGGAGAGAGCAGGACCGACCAATGGGCGAGGGTTGTTGGTAAAAGAAAACAAAGGGCACCCAGTAAAAAAGCGAGGAGAGCTCTTCGGTTCTCGTTCGTTGTTGGCAGTCCGGCCTGAACTTATTTCAGCGCCCCGTAGTGGTTCGTGTACGGCCGCGCGGCATGTCCAAGGGATTGCAGGGGCAACCGTTCTGCAAGTCGACGACCACCTGTCGAGTTGGGACTCTCAGCCTGTTGATAAGAAAATGGGCCGTGTGCTGGGTTTGTACTCTTTCAAGAAAGACTGCTCGAAACCATGAAGATCACTCTCTTGGCCCTGTTCCTTGCGCTGCTCGTCTACGCCCATGCCCAGACCTCTGTTCCCTACATGACCAGAGCGTAAAAATTACCCTCCCACTCACTTCTTTTGAACGCTTCTCACACACCTCTCTCGATCTAGGCCTTCGCCCAGTGCCGCCCAGTCGCCCGGAGCCAGTTCCACGCCCCAGCCCAGCGTGTGCCCCAAGATGCGCCAGCTCAGCGATGAGCTCGACGCTGAGGTCTACTCGCAGGAGCCCCAGGGGATCAGAGCACCTCTCGCCGCCGAGCAGGTCAACTGGACCCAAGTATCGACCTACCTCGCGCCCAGCTTCCAGTACCAGGACTACAGCTATGTATGGGTTCACCCCCCTTGTAGTGTCTTCTGCTGCGTTGAGCTGATTGGACGTTCGTGTAAATGTTTGAATGGGGATTGGTTGCAGTTCAACTCGGCCGGCAACTACTCGGACTATCGTACCTACTGGGAGGCGCTCAACCCGGTCTACGAGCGTTGGCCGCTGAAGAACGCCACGGTCGATTGGTACTCGTGCGATCCAGTCAACCGGCGCCTCACCTCCCAGTGGAAGCAGTACTTCGGCTCAGCCGCCGACCCCACTGCCAACGCGACCAGCACCTCGCTCTACGTCACCGAATACGACCCCGACTACAAGATCACCCGCCAGGCCTACTGGACCTCGGGCGACATCGTGGACCTCCTCTCCACAGCCTCCAACACCACCACTCCCTGAGTCTTTTGCGATATGTTTGCCAAACGTTTCAAGCATTTGGCGAAACAATGCATAAAGGGCTGTACGGGCCAGGGTCATGAGGAAGAGATGGTTGATGTCTTGTGCTTGTGAGAAGTGACCAAGTGTCCTGTATGTACACACCAACAGGCGCCTAAATGGTGGAGGTGAAATTGTCGGCGTGCTGGATGGGCATGGTGAGGTTGGCGTTGTAGGCGGCGTTGAGGTACTCCACCTCGAGGCGCTTGGACACGTAGAGCATGCAGTAGTTGCCGTACATCACCGAGCCCACGTAGGACGGCAGACCGTTGGCCACCGCATTGGCTTCCGCGCTGGCCAGCACCACGGCTTCCCTGTCCGCAAAAAACATGAAACATGAAAGCATAAAAATTAAAAAACAAAATTGATTTGTAGCCATAAATCGCCATCTGAAGGGGTGGGGCAGCGATTTGGGTGATTATGAGAAGATGGAAGGCGTACCTGCTGGGATCGAGCACATCCTGACCCGCGGCATATTTGATTTCGCCGGCCCGGACGGCATACGACAGCATTAATGGCCGTGCGCACGCAGGTGAGGTCGGTGCAGTTGGCCGCCGGCGGGAGGTCGGTCACGTTGGTCGGGGCCTGCTGCCGCTTGACGTAGTCCGCGTCTGGTCCGACCCGCACCGCCAGCATCGACCGGAGGGCATCAATCTGCTCCTCGATGCTCGCCACCAGCTTAGCCATGTTGGCGTTGACCTGGGCCTGCGTCAGCGGCAGCTCGACCACCGGCACCCGGTCGTTACCACCACGAGCTGCAGCCGCGCCCATGGGCGACAACGCAGCCAAGCCTGTGAGGGCCACGACGATGGTAGCCAGCCACAGCGGAGCAGGAGCATACATGATGACCACAGTTCGATAGACAAAGACTTGATGTTGCCGCCAACAACACCAACACCGATGTTGGTGGTCAATAAGAAGCAAGACTCCTGTTGGCGGAAAAGGAATGCAGGGTGTTGGTTATTGGTTACAATTAACGTGTGACTCCGAAACGGCACGCAACAGTTGGGCCTTGGGCGGGTGTTGCAAGAGTAGTTGAGGTGGTGGGTCAAGCAGTGGTTTGTGTTTGATGTTGGAGGAAGTCCTGAAGGTTGCCCGACGTCCACAAGGCCTGGCGAATGGCGTTCAGGTCGGCGTCGAACTCGATGAGGTAGATGGACCGCATGTTGATGGTCTGGCTATGGTTGGAGGCCGAAGTGAAGGTCTCCTCCCACTGGGCCACCTCCCTCCGATTGACCGGGTCGCACGAGTTCCAGGCCTCGACGGCCACGTCGCGCAATGGCCAGAGCAACTCGTTCATGATGCGTCTGGTCCAGTACTCGTGGTAGTCCGTGTAGTTGCCTCGTGAGGGCCACTGCGTGGTTGAACAAGTGTTACTTCATCATCGGAACTTGCACTTGATGCAGATGCTGAAGTTGATGATGGTTGTTTGGTTGTGTACCAAGCTGTTGTCGTTCCATTGAAAGCCAGGCGCGAGGAAGCTCTGCACTGCGGCCCAGTCGACGCGGTAAGGGTCGAGCGGTCCACCCAGCCCGCCCTGGAGGTAGAGCAGGGCGTCGAGGTCATCGCTACGCTTCTTGATCCTGGCACACAGCTGGGCGAATTCTTCATCTTCACTACGAACATCTCAGAAGATCATCATCGTTAGCTTACGACGCTGGTGATGAGGAGTTAGATTGGAGTACGTGTTGGTTGTGTCGTTCTGTGCCTGCCCAGCGAGGAAGTGGCAACTGAGCAAGAGGATCATGAAGAAGGTGGATGTGTGAAGCATGTTCATTGCTACGTGAGGTGAAGCAAGCACACTTGACCTCCTCCTCTGCAGCGCGCTGTGTTGTGTCTCATCTCAGCAGAAGATCGATCGCCACGGGACACGACACGCTCAGACACCCTGATTTTGGAAAGCTGGGCTCGCACACACAGTCCCGACTGTTCCCCTTTTCTCACCTCCGACCCACTCTCGCTCAGCTTCGCCCGCAACGCGGTCGACTTCTCCACTTCACCTCCAACCCCCTTCATTGTAGGGGGCTACTTCATGGTGACACCACCCTTCAACAAAAAGAACGAGACACCTTCACAAGGAGCAAGACTACACTCTGTGCTGTGGCGACGCTATGTCTGCTCGTTCGCAGCGATGAGTATTTTGGCCATGTTGCTGGTGGTCCACCAGGCCTGTCTCGTGATGAGCAGCCCGGAGGGGTCGAACTCGGTGATGTAGATCGACCAGCTGGTCTCCCGCACGATGGGGTTGGCCCGCCGCCCGTAGGTCTCGCGCCACTGGGCCACCAGGCGTCGGGTGAGGGGGTCGCACGAGCGCCACATCCGCACGGGCACCTCTACCAGCGGGTAGACGTCCTGGTTTGCATTGAGCTCAGCCCAGAACTGCCTCGCGTTGGTGTAGTTGCCCTGGGAGGGGAACTGTTTATTTGGGGGGGGGGTAAGCAACATGTTTACAACGCTGGGGAGGGCCTAGACTTGGGGGGGGGGGTACTGGGCTGTAGTCCTGCCAGATGAAGTCGATGGCGAGGTAGGACTGCACGAGGGTCCAGTTGATCCGCTGCGGGTCGAGCGCGCCGCCCACGCCTCCCAGGGAGTAGAGCATGGAGTCGAACTCGTCGCTGCGCCGCACCATGCCCAGGCACATCTGCGAGAACTCAGGCGGCATCTGTTCTCCCGAACTGAAGGGGGTGATGTTGTTCAGGTCTGGCCTTGTTCAAAAGATGAAGAGAAAAAGGTACTCAGGGGACTGGGCGAGCGCAGGGCTGGCCCAGAACAGGGGGATGATCAGACCCAGTACGAGGAGGAGAATCAAGTAGGTCGTCTTGTGCGCCATTTCTGAACGGAACTGAACTAACCGCAGTGCTCCAGGGATAGCGTTGATGGGGCTGGTGAGGTATGCTGACATGTCCGTGTCCGATACCATACAGGCCAATCACGTGATCGTAACCCTTTGATTTCGTCCGAAGAGTCGGGCACATTTGCTGTCGTGCAAGGACCTCACCTCGCGAAAAGGTCATTTTTTATTTTCCTTTTTGTTTTTCTGCAAATGAAAACAAATAAAAAACAGAAAAACAAATCAAAAAAAATACGGACAAGGATGGAGAAGTCGCCAGCCGATCTTGAGGAATTCGTTTGGGTCGATAACAGGGATTTCTTCGCAAACCAACCACCAGAGGTACCGCTGCACAGTTGCTTTATTCCTATCAATTTATTATAATCTGTAAAATGATTAAATACAAGATTAAGAATACGTTACTGATTTCTCCCATCAGGTAATACTGAATATATTCAGCAAGCTGGCCGTGAAGGACCTGGGCCAGGCTGCCCTGGTGTGCCGCCAGTGGTGGGCCGTCTCGCTCGAGCCCTCCCTCTGGCGCTCCCTCTTCCTCGTACCTACCATCTTCCTTCCTCCCCTCATCGCGCACACGCACCACCGCACACGCACACGCACACGCACACGCACAGCACTGACCCGAGGCCGAGGCAGGAGGCCAAGCGGGCGGGCACGATCGAGAAGCCGGCCAGGGAGAGTGTGTCAGCGCCCGATGACTCGTGGGTCCGTCTTCTACCCACCACCACCCCAGCCGCTGCCCCGTCAAAGCCCTCACCGTGTGTGTGCGTGTGCGGTGGTGCGTGTGCGTGTGCGGTGTGTGCGTGTGCGGTGTGTGCGTGTGCGTGTGTCGTCAAGGAGGACGAGTTGGTGGACTGGAAGGAGCGGTACCGGACGACGTACCACTTCCGCAAGGGCATCTTTATGGGCGACCGCAAGAAGAACGAAATCACCATCCGCCTCGACTCTGCATGCCTTGTCGCCGAAGACCCGGCGCTCACGCTCACCGGCGAGGTCCGCACACGCACCACCTAACCGCACACATCACCGCACACCCTGACTGTGCGGTTGTGTGTGTGTGTGTGTGTTTCGCACAGGTGACGCTCATCGTGGCATCGAAGAGCATCACCACGCACGGCATATACATCGAGTTCGAGGCCTACGAACGACGCTTCGCGCCCGATGAGGAGGTTTGCCTTCACCTGCGGCACTTCCTGCGTACCAATTCCAGTCTTACCATTTCCCCTTTGCCACCGCACACGCACACGCACACGCACACGCACACGCACAGAACGAAAAGAAGAAAACGTTATGGACGCTGCACCACTCGGTGACGGACGAGGTGGCCTGGGAGGCGCGAACCAGCCGCAAATTGACCTTCATGCAGGGCACGCACCGCTTCCGCTTCCGCGTGCCATTCCCGCGCTCCACCGCCCCGCCGTCCATCACCAGGTAAGGGAAATCCCATCGTGTGCGCGTGCGTGTGCGGTGATGTGCGCGTGCGATCGTTGTGTGCGTGTGCGATTGTTGTGTGCGTGTGCGGTGGTGCGTGTGCGTGTGGTGACGTCGCTCGGTGTTGTTGTTGCGATGAAGGCACATCCAGTCGATCCAGTACTCGATCGCCTACGGGATGCGGGGCGTGATCGCCTATCCGTGGCCGTTCCTCGACCACTGGAACCCCATCGCGCTCTATCCGCTGATCGTCCTGCCCAGCCCGCACACGCGGCTGGCCCTCATGGTAAAAACTCCCCTCTCTTTCATTGCATTGTGTGCGTGTGCGTGTGCGTGCGTGTGCATGTGTGTGCGTGTGCGTCGTGTCATGTGGTGTCGCCCCCAACTCATCAATCATGACCGTTCCCCAGACCGCGGCCAGAGAGGCGCCATTTGAGGAGACCTTCAGCCGCCTGGGACCGGGCCTGGAGTTCACCATCTCCCTGCCCAAGTCCGGCTTCTTCTTCGGCGAAAAGGTTTCGTGCGTGTCGTGCTGTGTGTGCGGTGCCCGCTGACTTGTGTGAAAAAATCGATCGAGCAGGTGCGAATGACGATCAGCGTGCGCAATGCGATGCCCTGGGACTACGAGCAGATCACGGTGCGGCCGATCGAGCTCATGCGCTGGCGCGGCCAGCCCAAGTGGAACAGCGTCGAGCCCACCAAAGCCGAGCTCGTCGCCCGACACCTGCGGCAGCACCAGCAGCACCAGCAGCGCCAGCTCCGGCGGCTCCTCTCGCCCCGCACCCTCGCCGCCGCCCACCAGCCCGACGCCGCCGACCACGCCGACCCCGACCAGCAGGCCCTCGTCGACGCCCTGCTCCAGTCCTACGTCGACGCCGAGGCCCAGGCCGACGGTGATGATGGCGTCGAGGTGGTGCGACCAGAGCCGAAGCCGGCGGGCGGCCGCAGGAGCAGGTACGCGGGCGAGCAGGTGTTCAGGGTGGCGGTGCGGAAGAACAGCGCGCGGCGGTTCGTGCTCGAGTTCGCGGTGGACGAGGCCCACGTGCACCCGACGCCGTGGTGCCTGCCGCACACGGTCGAGCTCGAGCACCGGTACGCGCTCAAGGTCAAGCTCCGCAAGCAGGGCCTGTGGGCGGCCTCCACCACCGAGAAGGCCATGACCGGTTCCATCGTCTTCGACACCCCGCGTCTCCTCCTCCACCACCAACACCAGACATAGCATGCATCGTGCGTGTCGTGCGCCGTGCGTGCGATGTTCTCTTTGTTCTCTCTTTTTTTCACACAACTAAAAGAACGAAGCGAAAGCGATTTGGGGGGGGGGAGGTGAATGCGTCAGGGTTGGCCGCGGACGAGGTTGGCGATGTTGCCTGAGGTCCAGTAGGCCTGGCGGGTGGCCTTGAGGTCGGAGTCGAACTCGATGGTGTAGATGGAGGTGCTGACCTCCTGGCGAGTCGGGTCGGCTGTGGAGGCGAAGGTCTCGCGCCACTGAGACATCCCGCGCAGGGCGACCGGGTCGCACGAGACCCACTGTTCGGTCGACACGTTCTGCAGCGCCCATTGGCTGTTGGCCATGTTCAGGGCCTCCCAATAGGCCTGGTAGTCGCTGTAGTTGCCCCTCGAGCCGAACTGTGGGTTTGATAGAGAGGCCACAGTTGAACATGAGCATGACAAGATTAATAAATGATGATGCTAACGGAGTAGTTGGTTGTTGATATGTACTGCACTGTAGTCGTTCCAGGTGAAGTTGGGGGCCAGGTAGGTCTGCACTTTGTCCCAGTCGACCTGGTTCACCTGCAGCGGAGCGCCTAGGCCCTCCGTCTCGTAGACCAGAGCGTCGATCTCGTTGCTGAGCCGCCCAAGCTCGGCGCACACGTCGTCCATGCCACCGGCCCCGGCGGCCGTGCTGGGCCTGGGCCTACGCGAGAAGACAGAGCGTCAGCTGCAGAGCTCTCCGCCACCACTCACTCAAGCCAGAACCGACGCAGTCGGTGAAGAGCAACTGCGTACGAGGTCGTCTGGGCCTGGACGAGGCAGACACACACAAGGAGCAGGGACAAGCTGAAGAAGGAGGTGGTCGCAGTCATCTCTGGTCTGGTGATGCTTAAAAGTGTGGATGGAGAGAGCGGGAGGTTGTGCAGCTTTATAAGCCAAGTCCTGAGCACTCGCGGGAGTGTCGCTGGGAGCCCAGAGGCTAGTAGGCCGGCTCTTCTCTGGATCGTCCCTTGCTTCGACCATCTCAAACAGGCCACCACCGCACCTGCTGGTTGGGCACCCAACTGTGCTGGACGAGTCACAACCTCGATCCATGGAAGCGTGGTTGGAGGTCTGGCCATACATTATTCCTCACTTGTTACAGGGCAGGTGGCTGCTTTGCTGGTTGGTCGATGACAATTAAAACGAAAACCGGTTTGGCTGTTTTTTGTTGGCTAAGGAGGCGGGGGGTTGGTGGTGGTGGTGCAAGAGAGGGCTTGGCTCTTCTTGAGGGCCGCATCGAGGCCCTTCTTGCCGTGGTAGACGAAGGTGACCGCCTCGCCCTGGCCCAGGAAGCAGTACGGGTACATGCGCATGTCCGGGTCGTCCCGCAGGACCTCGATTCGCGACCGGGTCGCGATCGGTACGCCGTTCTTGTAGAAGTACAGGAAGGAGGGGCTGGAGGAGGAGCCCTTGGTGGGGGCAGACCCCTGGTGGTCGGCCGCCAGGTTGATGAGGATGCCCAGACTGTCGCCCTTGCGCCAGCGCGGGAACTTCTTCTCCGTAAGGAGCAAGCCGCTGAGCCCACGTACGTATGTCAGCAGTTTAAATATATTTAAATATACATTCACAACATATTCACATATCTAAACATAATAAAAAATCACATTTCTCTTTGTAATATATATTAGCAGATGTAAAAGAATGTGTTGAGGGAGTAGGTACCGAACGTAGACGTTGCCGTCGTTGTACCATCCAATGCCGCGGTCCTTGGCGGTCCAACCGCTCAGGTAGGACCGCGAGGTGTCGATACCGCTGCGATCACAGGACAGGAGCCATGAGCGAACCCACGATCAGGGGGACGGTTGAGCAAACGTCGAGCGAGGCGCGTACTCATTGGCGACACCAAAGGCCTGATAGGTGGCGGCGGGCTCCTCGTCGATGCGCACCTCAAAGTAGTGCATGCCCCGATTGACCCCTGGTCACCATTGCGCACACGAGAAACGGTTGAGTTTCTTCTTCTTCTTCTTCTTCTTCTTCTTCTTCTTCTTCTTCTTCTTCTTCTTCTTCTTCTTCTTCTTCTTCTGTTGGTGTGAACGAGCTTACAGAAGAAGAAGAAGAAGAGAGAGAGAGATGGGGTACCGCGAGAGCCACGCACGGGGCAGTAGGTGGAGAGATGACACTTGGCGGAGAGCCCGTCGTTGCTGAGCCGGATGTTGTGGTGCTTGCCCGCCTCGTCCCAGCCCCACCTGAGCTCATCCAGACAACAAAGAAGCCATGAGCTCGAAATCGTAGCACACGCACACGCACACGCACGACACTCATGCACGTCACATGTTGTGTCTTGTGCGTGACCACAGTGTACCTGTAAACACGCTTGTAGATGTCGATGGTGGGTTCTTCGGTGTTCTGCGCAGTGATGAGGCCAAAGTCCTGCTGCACCAGCTGCTTCCACAGCTTGCCGTCTGTGGCCACTGTTCGCAGCGGCGAGCACACCTGCATACCAAGAATTAAAAAAGAAAAAAGATTCTGGTTAGGATCATTTTATTGTTTATCCACGAAATGATTGCAATTATGCCAGGGATAATTAATAATTACAAAATAAAACTGACATAACAAAATAGCACAATAAAATATAGGCCTGTACTGGCAGACTGTAGAATAATCAATAATCAAGAAAGGGAATATTGGGCACAAAAGATAGCCTTCCATTTACCTGCTGCAGGCGGCATAGGTCGGTGTGAAGTAAATAGCCGAAGATCTCTACGAGGATCTCGGGCGGAAGCCCCAACAGATCGCAAACTGTAGAAATCGAGGCGGCCTTCAGCGCAAGCATCATCTCCTCACTATCCGCTGCAGTAGAAGAGGAGGAGGTCACACACGCCGTAGCGGGCGTTGCCCGGGCAAGAAGCTCAGCCATCCAATCGTGTAAATAAATAAGATCTTGATTTTTGTTTTAACGTTTCTGGCGCATTCTTTGTTTCTGCGGTAGGGTGTGTCGACAATAAACGGCCATTGGTGATGCTGACGTCATCTTCGACTTTCGGTCAGATCAGGGGAGGTGCTGGAGGAGCACGCGGCGCATGTTGCCGCCCATGACGAGGAGGACCTCGTCGGGCGTGAGGCCGGCCTGCAGGAGCCCGTTGGTGATCTGCACCAGCTGCGAGGTGTCGAAGGGCGTCGCCACGGTCCCGTCAAAGTCGCTGCCCAGGCCCACATGCTCCACCCCCACCAGGTCCCTGCACACCGCGTGAGATGGACACCGACACGACACGACACGACACGACACGACACGACACGACACGACACGACACGCACTTGATGTATTTGATGGTGTTGATGATGCCCTCGAGCTCGGTCTCGCCGCAGATGGCCGGGCGGAAGTAGGCCACGCCCAGCACGCCGCCGGAGCGGGCGATTCCCTTGACCTCCTCGTCGCCCAGATTCCTCTGATTGTCGCACACACCACGCACCCCTTCTCTCGCCAGTCCCGCCCGGGTATGGTCAGGTAGTGTGTCGTGTGTCGTGTGTCGTGTGTCGTGTGTCGTGTGTCGTGTGTCGTGTGTCGTGTGTCGTCGTGTGTGTGCGTGTGTGCGTGTGTGTGCGTCGTGAGTGTGTGCGGCATGGTACCGGTGTGTGAGCTGAGGATGGGGCGGGTGGCGATCTTGGCGAGGTCCAGGATGGCGTTTTGCGAGGCGTGGGCGACGTCAACGAAGATCTTCTTCTCCTCCATCCGCGCCACCACCTCACGTCCGAACGGGGTGAGCCCGCCCTTGGCCTTTCCATGGGCACTCCCTGCATCATGACCCATGGTGGGGAGGAAAAAAAATGAGAACGACGGCGTTGTGTCGTGTGCAGTCGAGGTACGCACCAGCGAGGTCGTTGTCGAAGAAGTGCGCAAGGCCCATCATGCGCACGCCAGCATCGAAGAACACGTCCACATTGGTGATGTTTCCGTCCAGCGCGTGCAGCCCTAAAACACACACACACACACACACACACACACACACACGAGACACACACACACACGACACAGCCAGCAGTTGACTGCTGTCAAAGGGCCGGCAGAGATGCGGTGGTGGAGAGTGGGTTACCTTCGATGCCGAGAATGGCGGCCACCTTCCTCCTGTCGGCCTCCCGGGCCTTGATGAAGGCCTCCAGATCGCTGCGGTCCCGCACCACCTGCAGCGTCCCGTTGGAGCGCCTCGCCAGGTCGTGCATGTTGTTGGCCTGAAAGAGCGTCCGGCCGGCATTGCTCCTCAGCGCCTCCCAGCCCCAGCCCTGCCACCACTCAAATCAGCCCGCCATCCAGGCGCGTGTCGTGCGTGCCGTGCGTGCCGTGCCCTGTCGTGTCGAGCTCGAGAGAGTGGGTGCCTGGGCGTACCTCGACGGCGACCTTGGGCGTGAGCTTGTCGATGGCGGGGTGGGTGGGGGCGTAGTTGGACTCGATGCTCTGGCCGTAGGGTACGCTGGTGACGATGGTGAACATCTGCAGCGCCACGTTGCCCTCCTGCAGGCGCGGCAGGTCGACGTGCGCCCACGCGTTGCGCTTGAAGAAGTCGCGCTTGGGCCACAGCAGCGTGTCCGCGTGCATGTCCACCACGAACGCCTTTTTGTGCAAGTCTGCATTTACATTATTTATTTATTTGTTTGTTTGTTTATTATTTATTGTTTATTATTTATTATTGCTGTGATTTGAGATAAATAAAAAAGATAGTGAAAGATCGAGGGTACCGTGAGCGCGAGAGGAGATGGCGGGCGAGTCGACGCGATGGATGGTGTTGAGGCCCACGTCGACCAGCATGGGGCCGAGGGCAACGAAGGTGCCCAGCGCAATGGCAAACGCCAGCGGACCGGCCACAGTGGTCCACCGCAGAGGCGCCCGACGACGCCCGCCCACGAGCGAACGCAGCAGCGGACGAAGCGAGAGCAGGCACCACACGAACGAGATGGCCAACGCCAAGCCCAGCGCTCGCAGCGCCCACTCGAACACGTTGCCGCCCAGGTACTTCTCCATCCTTCACTTAGAAAATTAAAGATAACCCCACTGTCTGCCTGTGTTACTTGAACTAGTTTAGGGCTTGGCGGCCTGAAAAAGTGGCAGACACGTCGCAGACAGCCTAAATATCCCGACGGGCGGCACGGATGGTAGAAGCGGGTGTCAAAAAAAATAAAGGATACCACATAGTAAGGCTCCAACTCTGGGCGCTTGCACACCCTTGTCTGGGCGTAGAAAGACTGTGGAATGCACAATAGATGAGAAGAGCAGGCCAGCAGTATTGGCTAGACATGTACAGGTTCCCACTCAGTATGTGCAGAGATTTCAAGGGCTGGTTGATTGTATAAAACAGCCACCATGCCAATGCATTCTTCTTGCTCCAACAACCACCAGCTCCACATCACCATGGACCACAATACCCCTGCTCCTCAGGCCTTCGCTGAACTCCTGGTGGAGCACAACCTAGACATGAGACAGGTGCTGGGCCACCTGGCAGCAATGGCTGCACCCCAGGCAGTCAACCAAGCCCCCATCAAGACTGAGGCTCTGCCACCACATGGGATCCACCTAGACAAGATTGGTCACTTCAAGGTATGGTTGTCTGTGTGTTGAATAGCTGTGACTTGTAATGGTAATGTGTGTGTATATGTGGTTGTGGGCATTGGGGGGGGGGAATATGGCAGGAGCAAAGTGACCACTTGATCACACGCTCAACAACTACCTTCAAGAAGGGAGTCATACAGCCTGAACTCAAGGGCTTGCCACAAGAGCTTGCCTGTGTTGAGTGGACATGGTCCATCAACGCTAACCTCACCAACTGCATGTTTGCAGACATCCTCATCAATGTGGTGCAAGTGCTAGACAAGTGCAACACAAACTACATGGATGTACACAGGTTCTGCAAGCAGCACTACTTCAACTGAGACCTCAACTCATGCAAGTGTGTGATGCACCAAGCCAACTCCTATATTGCAGAAGTGACCTACATGTACATTGTCGCTGTCTGTTAAGCCAGTTGAAGTGAAGTCTTTACTAACACCCTAGACAGGGTCTTAATGGATCAGTTTTGTGGTGGGGCATCTTTGTGATGTTGCAGTTGTGGGAGCAGGTGACCCCCCCTGTGGAAGCTGAGATGATCTATGTGCCTGTCATTGAGACCTTTGATGCCATGCTGGCAGCAGCATGGCGTGACCTCTACAACCAGAACATTGACATGACCAACTACAGGCACTGCCGCTTCAAGGGGAGGTGGATGTCAAAGGAGAAGGGGCCCATTGCAAAGTGCACTTGGTTGAGCTGTGCACATCACAAGGCTGAGAGTGATGAGGAGGAGGAGGAGGAGGAGGGGGACAACAACGACAGCAATGGTGAGGAAGATGACAATGTGGAAGAGGAAGAAGAAGAGGACCAAAAGAGCTCCAAGACACCCAAGAAGGTACAGACATCAACAATTTGTGTGTGCAATCTAACCTGGAGCTTTGTGTAAGTGTAGTACACAATAGGTAGTGTCAACAACAGCCAAGATCTTGCTTGTTGTGTATGGTACAACAAAAACAAGAAGACCAAGTGGACCTGGCAGGAGGCACAAGACAACCCCAACTTGGTGATGGAATCATGGTGTGGCAACTGGAGCACCACCAGACACTTTGTCACCAAGTGGTGTCTGGACTGGTATGTATTCCATGTCTTGCAAATTGCGCAACACACTCACCAGTGGCATGGAATGTGCAGCAAGCCAAGAATGAGAAGCTTGCAGCAGAGGTGGTGGAGCTGAAGCAGAAGCTAGATGCCAAGGAGCAGCACCACCACCATCACAAGAAGTGCAAGCGCCCCAACACCCTGGCAGTGGCGGCCTATGAGGACCCCTTGATGCAAGAGCCATTGGAGAAGAAGGCCAAAGCAGACAAAACAGTACATGAACACTAAACACATGGTCCAGCAGTGAGCTCATCATTCTAGCCCATGTGAAGGAAGACAAGATCCTAGCCAAGGTACAGCATCCTGCTGTGTCACACACGGCCTCCCCCCCTCAGAGTGACCAGGGGCTAGAGGCTGAAGCTGCCAGGCCTAGTGTATGCAAACTGTTCCTGTTGAGTGTATGTCCAGACACTATGCTAATTTGTCTATACAGATCACAGGCGTGCTCCTTGTGCACAACATGGAGCTGGAGCGCCCAACCAAGTCATGCGACAAGTGCTGTGCTGTGCTAGGCCCAGTGTTCAAGTGCATCACCTGTGCATTGCACGTCCCACTGTGCAACGTTGAAGTCTGCATGTGGTGCATCAGGCACCTGTGGACCAATGCTGACCACAGTGGCCACATCTGGCAGGTGGTGTACCAGCCCACTGATGTGGGTGTTGTGGTGGAAAGCCTCAGGCCTTGGCTCCAGGCATGAGTGCAGAGCCATGTGCCCACCTGCAAAGAGATAGACGCTGGCCTAATGCAGCAACTGGAGGTACATCTAGACATTTTTCTGCTCCAGTCTGGGAATGACTAAGTCTTGTCTGTGCAGGCCATTGGCTCCTGTGTACACAGCAAGGCGCTGGCGCCCACTGAAGAGCAAGGGCAGGAGTACAGTCAGCAAGAGAAGCAACAATCCTCATCAGGAACACCCAGCTTGGAGCCACAGAAATTCAAGGACAAGATTGGGTCGCAGGACAAAGAGAATGAAGGGGAAGGGGAAGAGGAAGAGGAAGAAGAGAACACAAAGCCTGGTACATGCCAGCCTCTCTCCCTCTTTCTCTTGTATCTTAACATGTGTTTGTGTCTTGTTGGCAGAGTCCAGTCACTGCACCATCATTGGCTGTTAAGGTATGCCACCACCCCCAACTCTCAGTCTGCACATGTAGTACATGATGATGCAAGATCACAAGCTCATCAACAACCTGCAGCAAAGACGCCTTTGCGCCCAGCCAGCTCCTCCTCACAGGTGTACCACAGCTAGGCAAAACAGCAAGGACACCACCTCGTGAGGAACCTTGTGATCCTCTTCTCTTATGCAATAAACACACTTTCACCACAGACAACAAGGTGATTGCTTCCTTGTCTAGACAATGCCTGGGCAGGTGGTACTGCAGATCACAGGTGGTTGTTTGAGGCCAACAAGAAAATAAACAAGATGAAGAGCAAGTGGCAGATGGAGCACAGCAACACTGCACCACGCCCTACCCCTATAGCACCACACCCTACCACTGGCATGCACCTGCGGCCACACATGCAACACTATCAGCCCTGTTGGCTTATAGACTACGTGGTCTATACCCCCCCCTCACAAGTCACACCACCTCTCATGCATGAGCCCCCTTCTATCATCATCAATGAGCTGTGCTGTGAGTGAGATGAGCTCCTCCAGAAGTTGGCAGCGCAGAGGCAACTCCTGGAGGAGGCAACATCAACACTGAAGGCAGCAGACAAAGCTGTCATCCACCACATCAGCACCTCCATCCTGATGGCCATAAAGACCACCTACTCCATGGCACCCATGGACATACAGGTTGGCTGCTCTGTGGAGTTCTATGATACCTTCACCCACAGGTGGACCAATTACACCCCTCAACGCCGCCACTCCAACTATGACACCTACCATCTTTGCACCAACATTGACCTGCTCCAGTCCATACTGCCAGGCTGGGAGCTCACCAGATTGACGTTGCTCATTGCTGAGGATGTGCTCACCTACTGCCTTGTTGCTTTGGCCAAGCACCTGATCTACAAATCTACTCAGTGGGCTGTGTGACCATGGGCCTGAGCTTCTTCTACCTTCCCAATCCACTTCCTGTACACTTCATTCCTTGCTACACTAAGGGCACCCCCTTCCACCAGCTCTTGTTCTACCAGGAACACCAGCCAACCACACACAAGCAGAAGGGAAGAGCGCAGAGGAGCCTGACCCTGAGGCCCTCACTGCAACTATACACAGCCCCACTTCACCTTCCCCACATGCCCAAGCTAATGTCTACTCTTCCTCTCCACACAGCACATCTGACTCTGCCAATATGTGAACCACAGCTCTTGTTTATGCATAAACTCATTTCCTGACCCAATTGTCCAGATGTGTCTGACTGGTGGCCACAGTGAACTTAGAGGCCTTGGCCATGGCTGTGGGCCTGGCCTTGGGCCTCTTCCTTGCCAGCTACTTCCCCAGGTGGATAGCACATGCTGGTGCAGTCCTCTTCCAACCAGCTGGCGTTGCTGCAGTCATGTCCTGGCGGTCATAGACTTCATCCTCTTCATCCTCTATGAACAGAATCTTGTTGTCATTGTCAGCAGTGTCAGTCCATGGGTCCACCTCATGGTACCATTCCCCCCCACAGTTGATCCACGCCATTGACATCCTCTCAGCGCCTTCATCCTGGACCACACACAGGTATGTCCAGTCCTGTGGTGGGGCTTGTAGGTTGCTGAGGATGAAGGAGGCCTCCACCAGCATCCAGTGTGGATCCTCAGTTGTCCCCAATTGCAGGAAGGGTGAGAGTGTCTCCCTCTTGTGAGCAAGGGCCTTGTAGTCATGGTCCTCACTCTCAGGATTGTCAATGTTGTCAATGAAAAGCTCAATGAAGACCTTCCATGGTGCAACTGTCCCAAAGGGACATTTGATGCCAAGGTGCTGGAATGCATGGTCACACATGTCCTGCTGCTGGTTGAGGAATGCCAAGAGCTTGCTGACGTAGGTGTCTGTGTGTGGAAGCCTGGTCCCAGGCCTGCAGCACAGCACAGGGTAATTGTATAGCTTGTCCTTCCTGGCTTCCCTTGCCTGTGTGGCCATGGTCACTTGCTCTTGCTGTGGTGGTCCCCCAATGGCCACTGGGCCTAGACATGACTGCCCTTTTGCTTGAATGTAACAGTTTGTCTATGACTTTTCCCCTGGTGCTGCTTCAACCCCTGTGGACTCTGCACTGGCAGATGGAACAAAGTGGTGTCTAGCATTGATACTCCTATTCTCACAATGCAGTGCAACAAGCTTGCTGCCAAGGTTAGCGCCACCACCACTGCCCTCATGCAGATCTGGGGCTTTGATGGACGCCAACACTATGCCCTGGCCCACATGCTTGCCACCTACTTCACCTTCAAGCCAGCAGCCCTTCTCAAGGAAGTCATTGCCCTCAGCCTGACCGTGCCAGACCAGCAGCAGTCTCTTGATCATGTGCTCCTCACCAACCTGCAAGACCTCCTCACCCAACCTCTCCATGGAGCTGCAATCATCAGGGCGTTGGTCTCTCCTTCAGTCAGTACAAACGCCTCATCTTCTACCTTGGGAAGGATCCCCACAACCCTCAAAATCGTCCTCTCCACTTGTCTACTGGTATGTCTTCTACTCCTACTCACTGATGTCTGCTCACTCTTCTCATCTTCAGGTTCACCAGTTCCCCATCTCCTCCCATCAGTGGAGTCTGTTCACTCCTTCTGGCATGACAAGATCACCAAGGTCTGTGGTTTGTGGACATTTGTGTTGAATGGTCATGCTGCAACAGTCTCAAGCCATCCTTCACTGTGCCCGTCACCCTTTGAGTGTGCTCCAACGATCCAATGCTTCAGTTCTTCCTCCAGCAAGGGCCAAGCTCAACAGAATGGTGCTGCATCTACTGCTTTTGGCTGCGCCACTTCCCTGGCTCACAATCCTCCCAGCTGCTTCATGTTGATGTCATGCGCAGACAGGCCACCACACAGGGCCTGGGAGGCTATCCAGATCCCTCTCACACTGAGCCCCTGGTCAAAGGTGTCAAGCCTTACAACATCATGTTCTGTGTTTTACATGCACTCACCCACATTGGCGACCTGGTGGTCAACTGGCTCCACAACTGGACAATGAACCAGCCAGACCACCAAGTCCTTTTGGTCAAGGTAAGCTGACTGTGCCTCACCCCCTCATCCCTCATCCCTCTGCTTGCTCACATTGCCTTTCTCCCTTCCCTCAAAGCTCAACTCTGTCTTGTTTGGCCAATGGGTGCACCTCGCCATCTCTGACATGGCGCCCATGCAAGGCTGGCACCTAAAAGGTTGCCATGCAGCTGCTCTTCTCAAGGTACTTCCTTCTCCCTTTGTCTTGCCCTCACATCTGCACAATTTCAACTTGTCTCAACAGGCCTTCCCCACAATCTGCACTGCAGTTGGGGTTCCACTGGAGGTGGCTGACTGTGTGGAATCAGTCCACCACCTGTTCCACATCATGTACATCTTCAACCCATTCCTCCCTTCTCACAAGGAAGATATGGTGTGGTTCCAGGCGAACATGAGGCAGGTCATGGAGACCTTCACCACCATCATCTGCAGCCACCATCAGCCCAACTATGTGCATGAGATCACTGAGCATGCCACCAACCTTCTCAGTGCTGGGGGGCTCTGCCCCTTCTGCAACGACACACAGGAGACCCTTCAGTGCATGCTGAAGGCCGCCTTCCACAACTGGTCTCCCCACTACAGTGGCACCTCCACCATGGACATGCTTTGGATGGTGTGGGAGCAGTGGTTTATGAGGATGCAGGTCTGTGTCCTTGAAGGCTGTGCATTGATTCCCTTCCTCAACACTGACCTCAAGCGCCAGCTCAGCATTGAGGCCCTCCTCTCTTCCCCCTCTACTGCTGGCGTTGTCTAGCTCTGTCTGATCATGTTCAGATGGTCTCTCTCACACCTCCACCTCATTTCTCTTCTCTTTTCTTTTGTATCAACCACATGTCTTGAACTGCCATCTCTCTTGTCTACCAAGATCTCCCACAAAGCTCTTCCCTCCAAAACGCTGTTGTCTGGAAACCTATGGCATTTCCCCCCCCTTTGCTTTCCCCTTTCGTCTAGCAGCTTCCGTAGAAGACCAAACTAGTTCAAGTAACACAGGCCGACAGTGGGGAACTGTATTTTTTCTTTTGTTATTCATTTTCAATTATCATTTTTCGCTTTTAGGTAATTTGTAGAGCATTTATTTTGCTGGGACAAAAAGAGGGGTGCGCATGGCCACGGGAGCGGACGTCACTTGCTGGACTGGGCGAGGAACCACTCGCGGGCCTTGGTGGTGATGAGAGGCGCCACCTGCTTCCACTCGAGGCCGCTGGCCGCGAGCTCGTCCTTGCCCTCCTTCTCCACGTCGGCGACCACCCACTTGATGAACGCCGCGATGTGCTTCTTCTCCATGCCTCCAACCGACTGCACGCCTGGGGACACGACAAGTAGGACGCGAGTAATCATCAGATCACAGCACCGTGTGCGGCGTGTGTCGTGTTGTGTGTGTCGTGTCGTGTGTGCGCTGACGAGTTAGGGCGAGGTACCCTGCTGAAGGCGAGGCTCGGGCAGCATGAGCTCGACGTACTTGCTGGCGTTCTCGGCCGTCGGGGCCTTCACCTGGGCGGCCTTCTTGGTGCCGACCACTCGGTGCTTCTCGCCCTTGGTCTTGAACACGAACGAGGCGTAGACCTCGCCCGACACGGCCTTCATCTTCAGGCCCTTGGCGCTGGGCTCATCGTCGGTGGCGAGGTCGACGTTGATGGGATACCACACGAGGCCCTCGCCCGGCCCGCGCACGCCAAAGGTGCGCAGCACCCACGGGTCCTCTGAGTCGATGGCGTCGGTGAGCCCGTTGACTGTGTCGAGGCGGCTCTCGACGTGGGCCGTGTCGGCCAGGTTGAACTCCATCGCTTCGGTGTGCCACGGCAGCACATGCATCTCATCGGGCAGCTAGATGACCGAAGCGAAGACGTAAGATGCGAGAAGAGTAGTAAAGTAGAGGAAGAAAGTTGAAGATGAAAGGGTGGGCGGGTGGGTAAATACGGGAACGGTGTTGTTGTGGGTGAGGAAGGCGGTGAGGTCTTCGGGCTCGTAGAGGATGGCATCGTCCATCTGGATGGCGAAGACGGCAAAGATGGGCTTGGCCAGCATGCTCAGGGCCACGCCCTTCTGCACGCGCGCGCCGCACCACTCGCCAAAGACGGAGAGGCGGGTGTAGGACTGGTCGGCGTGGGGGCGGAAGAGATCGGCGAAGTAGGCCCGGTTGTGGTGGACGTACTCGCCCAGCCCGGTGCCCTTGTCCAGGAAGGTGTTACGGCTCTGCGCGCCGACCCTGCCGCCAGCCTCGATCGTCACGCCGCCATTTTGGCCTATGGATGAACAATTAATTACAACAAGAGTAGAAGGAGAATGGAGAAGGTCAGCCACTCGCTCTACCCCGTTGGGGTGTAGATAGACTGGAGATTGTGTAGTGATCGGATTCGAATTGATTCGAGGGTTGCTGCAGGGCCGCGGAGGAGAAGGGCGAGCATGGAAGAGTAACCAGTGGAATAGGAAGAGTCCCCCTTACTCTTCCTATCCCACCGACTTCTCTTAGCTGCCATGGCTTGGGTGTTGTTGGATCTTCTTGACGGCTGGCTCGAGCTTGAAGCTTGCACCTCGTACCTTGCGAACGCTGTATGGAAATTTGGGGGGGGGAGGTGAAGCGTACCGTGGAGCTTGACCTTGCCGCGGTACAGCAGGGGCTTGGTGAAGGCGATGTGGAGGGGCATGATGGGTTGGCCCAGCAGCTTCTCGGCCGCAGCGGACTTCTCCAGGGACGTGAGGACGTTGTGGAGGCCCTTGATCTCCGGCCAGGCCACGAAGGTCACAGATTCGTTGTCGTAGTTCTCCATTCGAAGTAGTAGAGGTAGGGTGGGTTGGGTTGTTGTGTTTTGTTCCAAAAACAAGAAGGGCCATTTATGTGGGCGAAAAGACCGGAATCAGTGAACCCAGAGATGGGCGGAACTCTGTTCACTGCAGTTCTGGAGCTGCACGTTCCTTTGCTTTTCCCGCATGCTTTTGCAATTTGGTAGCACACAAG
The DNA here is from genome assembly GCF_000313135.1 of Acanthamoeba castellanii str. Neff. Classification (NCBI taxonomy): domain Eukaryota; phylum Discosea; order Longamoebia; family Acanthamoebidae; genus Acanthamoeba; species Acanthamoeba castellanii. The sequence continues at coordinate 335,888 of NW_004457442.1, forward strand.
TGTCAAATTACTGTATGCACAGACACTACCCAATTCTTGGCTGTGTGCAAGGTTGATGAAGTGTTACAGGCAACACTTGCGCACACAGCCATTTTCCATCCAATCGTGCTGTTGGGGTTCATCAATTTTTATTATTATTATTTTGTATTGCTGATAGATGTTGGTTCCCACGACTGGTGGTGCTCGTAGGGTACGAGAAGCAGCCAACCGCAGTACCTTCTGAGATGCCCGTTCAGGACAGCCCAAGCGCGCGCCGCGCCCTTTCGTCTGGGCAAAAGGGAACGGGACGCAAGCGGACGGGTGACCGCTGCGTCCAGATAGAATGCCGTAAATTGTTCGCCGTTTCTGCTCCCCATTTCGCTATTTGTACGCCCTTAGTCCACGCCATCATTGTGGGACACATATCACCGTGCAATAAAATAATTTTAAATTGTATTATTTTTATTTCTTTTGTTGAGTTCTCATCTGTTCCCGAACCATCTTTCGGTGGCAGTTCACCGGTGCGCACTCGCCAGCTGAACGGTTGGCTCGCTGAGTTGTATGGACACCATTCGCTCCATCTTTCGACGACGTGCCAGCCAAGCCTTTGCGCCTTGGAGAAGACAGGTATTATTTTATATTTAATCCTTGTTTTTGTGTGCGATGATGAACTGCATCACTTGGCCTTTTGGGGGAATGCTAAGGTGGTGGCCGCCTATGGACACTGCCAGATGAGTGAAGAAGAAAGCGTGAAACAGCCTGAGGACTGCTGGCTCCTGCAGTTGATGCCAGCCGAGCTGCTTCACGAGATTCTACATGCCCTGCTCGCCGCGGGCGAGAAGGACTGCCAGCGGCAGCTGCGCGACGTAGCGGCATGGTGCCTCACCTGCTCGGCCTTCAACGACGTCTGCGACGACGAGACGCGCTGCCGTCTGCGCTGCCTGGCCGCCTACCCGGGCCTCTTCAGCCTGGCCTTGTCGCCCCTCTTCGGTGCACCCAACACCCACTACGTAGCACCTTCATCTGCCTCATCTACTTCCCTTTCATCTTCCCTCTCTACTTCATCTTCTACGTCATCTTCATCTTTTCCCTCCACAACGACTTCATCCACACAATCCGGTTTGTCATCTTCTACGTCGATGCCATCCTCCTCTCAGAGGAGAGGAGCTGCCGAGGACTACTACGTCGACGGGCTCAGGCCGCCGCGGCTCACCTGGCGCCAGCGCTTCGCCCTGCTGCCCCACCTGCCCCAGCGCATCGCCCTGTGCGCCAGCGAGCGCGAGGCCGCACACGCCGCGCAGGCCGCGCACGCCGTCGTTGGCGGCGGCCTCCTCAAGCGCATCTTCCGCAAAGAGGAGGACTCGTGCTCGGCCGAGCACGACGAAGTCGTCTTCACCGTCGACGCCAAGTCGGGCCGGCACCACACCAACACCACCGGCCTGCACAACAACCTCCTCGCCGACCACCCGTTCTTGTCCACCAACGAGGCCGCGCTTCTGCGAGTCTTCGACGGCGATGGTGGTGCTTGTGGTATCGACGCGGCCAGCGGTGTTGACGGCAGCGACGCCGCCGGTGCCGGTGATGAGGTGGCGAGGCGAAGGCGCGCGCTGTTTGTAGACTCGCTGCTGTACCGGGGCGTGGAGTACTTCGAGATGGTGGTGCTCAACAACCAGGTGAGCTGGAATCGCGCGGTGGCGATCGCCGTCGCGCAGCACTTTGACAGCATGAGCTTCCTCGGGTGGACCAGTACCGCCATCGCCTACCACTCCGACGACGGCACCATCAGAGGCGGCGAAGTACGGCTTTCCTCACCCTCCCACCAGCACCTTGCGTTGCTCGTGCCCTGAGCTCACCGCACACGACACACACGACACACACGACACACACAACACACACAACACACACGACACACACGACACACACGACACACACGACACGCAGGAGAATGAGGTGTACAGATCCAAGATCTTCAGCACGGGTGCGATCGTGGGGTGTGGCATCGACTGGGACGCGGGCGATCTCTTCTTCGTCTGCCTCGGCGCGCCCAACGAACCCGCCGAGGTCCACCTTCATCGGCCGCGACTCGACCGGTTGCCGTGGTACCCTGCCATCGGTACGCCGCTTCTACACGCCTGGCGTGTGTGTCGTGTGTCACATGCGTGTGTGCCGTGTGCGGCTGATGCGAAGGATGTGTGCAGCGTCGATGAGCAGAGGCGACGAGGTGAAGGTCAACTTTGGGCAGGAGCCCTTCGTGTTCGACCTCAAGACGTTCGTGCACAAGAAGCGCGCGGGCGATCTGTCGTCCCTCGTCGTCCACACCGCCCTCCTGTAATTAATACCTCTTTTATTTTGTGTAAACTAAATCCGCCTTTTTTCCAACTTTTGGTGGGGATTTACCCCCCAGTCTCCAACACGCCGCTCGGTTCGAGGCAGGGGATCTACAGCGCGAATTCGTCAGCCGCGCAGTTGTAGCCTTGACTGGCAATGGAAATAGGCGCAAGGGTCTCCGTAGATACGACTACCGCAAGGCGCTCCTGAAGCGCCTGGGCCACGAAGACGACGAAGTCAGCCTGATGGGATGCTGCATAGCGGACTTCAGAACGCATCTGCTTTGTGGTGCCGAGATCGAGCGTTCTTGCACACACGGGAGGTTTTGGGAGAAGAGGTGAGGTGGACCGTGACTACGGCCACGAAGCGTATGCATACTGAGCCCCCCACCACTTTGCCTCACGAGCAGAGGAAACGAGCATGACCAGCAGTGGCACGGCGACGAACTACAGCACCGGGAGTGGTGTGAGGAGGCCACGCCCAATGTTGTGCTACCTACCAACAAAGGCGACGTTACCAAGCTCGTGCATGTCGATGCTCATCCACGGCACGGGCAAGACGGCGCTGGCCGCCGACCTGGCCGACAAGAGCGGCAGCGACTTCACCCAATAATGCTCTTTATGTATTTGAGTGTGAAGAGAGATAAAACAGACAACAAACAGAAAGGTGGAGTTGTGTACACAAACGACAGGTCGGGCGGCTGGCCATCAGCAGCAACACACATGCGAGGCCCCCGAGATCAGACGATGCCGGCGCATTCGGAGGTCAGGAATCGGGTCACGTTCTCGTCGCGCAGCGAGGCAAGGATGTCGTCGGGGCACTGCCAGAGGTTCTTCCTCCTCTCCCGCAGGCTCTCGAAACACGCAAAGAACGGATGGTTGATCGCGTCGTACGCCGTAATCCTGACACACACCGACACGACACGACACGACACGCACCGCACACGCGCAGACCTGTGATGAGTGGCGTGGCACGCACAAGACACAACGACCGAGGGCGGGTCGGTGGTTGCTGCAGTACCGCTGCTCGGGGTCGAAGGTGAGCATTTTGCTGAGCAGGTCGAGAGCCTCCTCCTTGGTGCGCTCGTCCATCACGGCCACGGCGCCGGCGTTGGCGAGATCGAGCGGCTCGTCCCTCCCAGGCGCAGCCACCACGGCGGCCTTGGCCTTGCCCTTGGCCGCCTGGCCCTGGCCCTTGCCCTTGCGCCGCAGCGATCCCGCTGGTGGCTCGTCGTAGTCCTCCTCGGGGAAGAACAGCTGCCGCAGCGATCGGGTGGGCTCGGCCTCGATGGCCGGGTGGGTGTTGAGCAGCGTGAACCGCGAGGGCATGTCGCCCAGCGTGCGCACGCAGTCGGCGTAGGAGAGGATGCTCTTCAGGATCCGGTCCTGGTGGTCCGTGCCCGTTCCCACAAACAGCGGCTTCCTGCACGCCGCAAGTTCGAATGAGACAAAGCGTGTTGTGTGTCGTGTCGTGTCGTGTCGTGTCGTGTCGGTACTTGAAGAGAAGTTGTGCGAGGATGCATCCGCAGCTCCACACGTCGGCGGCCTTCCAGTCCTCCTCCGACAGATTCTTCTGCAGGTGGGGCGCCGTCAGGATGATCTCCGGCGCGCGATAGCCCAGGTACGACGAGGCCGGCAGGATGTCTGCACCCGAAGGCGGACGCGGACCACACAATCAATTATTAGTCACGCCAGCGCGGAGCTGTACCCCCCGGTGGTGGTGTGTGTTTGTGTGTGTGGTTGTGTGTGGTGGTGGTGTGGGGTGGGTGTGTGTGCGTGTGCGTGTGTGTGTGTGTGTGCGTGTCAGGATTACGAACCAAAGGGCTTGTTGCACAGATTGCGCGCCTTGCCGAGCGAGGTGAGCCAGATGCGCCCGTTACCCGCGTGACTGAGCATGATGGAGGTCGGTTGGATATCCCTACCAGCGCGCCGGAGAGTCAGTCAGTCATGGTGATTCCCCCCCCCCGACATAGGAAGAATGTGACAAAATAACAACAACCATGAAGAAAAAAAAACAATAATAGTAATTTGTGCACAAAGTGGGCACCACTGGTGGACTGTACCGGTGCACGATGTGGGCTGAGTGAAGATAGCAAACGGTGAGCAGGAGCTGGTTCATCAGGTGACGAAGCTTGATAGGGAGAAGAAGGATATAAAGAAGGAAGGAGGGTGAGCCAGAGGAAAGTGGTCCACTGGATTGGCACAAACAAGTGATGGCACCCGGGACCTACCTGGGCTGTGTTGAATGGGGTGTTGATGGCGTTGATCGCGTGATCTAGATCATACTCGACGAAGGGAAGCACCATGTAAACATCATTCTTTGTTTCATCCCGCATTATGCCTGGCCAATGACACGACACCAACACACGACACGACAGGACACACGACACGACACGATCAGCAAACCACAGGACGCGCCCATAGACAACGCCGGCCAGGTGTTTGTTGTTACCTTTAAGCTCGAGGATATTGGGGTGAGAGAGACTGTGATGCAGCATGGGCTCTCGGAACACCAGCGTGTTTCCTCCGCTGCTGGGCAGCTTCTTCAACGCTACTACGTCCCCTTGCTTCTTCTCCACGGCTCGCCACACCGGACAGTTCCTGTGCGACCCGCGCCTACAATCGATCTTGTAATCTGCAGGAACGGAGCAGCGAGACTGAGTACGTCTGCGGTGGTGCGCCAGGGTGTGTGTGGTGTGTGTGTGTCGTGTTGTGTGTGTGTGTGTGTGTGTGTGTGTGTGTGTGTGGCAGGGCTGCGCAACGTACCCGTAAACTTATGGACAAGTGGACCGGTCGGTGTGGACGATCCCCAAATCCACGACGACAGACTCCAGCTCGTGGGCATCTGTGCGTAATAGACAAGCCACACGCACACGCACACGCACACACGCGGTGAGGAGTCCAACCAGATGCCGCAGAAGGGTGGGGGGCATAGTTGGTACCGCTATGGGGACCGACGGTATGTAATTCCAAACTGACCATATCTGCTCCTGTGTCTTCCTACTCTCTGTGTGTTGGTTGTTTGTAGGGGGGAAGACCAGTCAGCCAGGCGGCAAAGGTGGTGGTGGGTGGTGGGGCCGAGACTGTATCGCGTGCCTTCTTCCAACATCATGCACTTTCGTCGCAGCTCCTGCATCTCCTCCTTCTCGATGCGCAGCTTTCGTTCGAGCTCGACTCTCCGGCGCTCCATCTCCTCCAGGCGGTGCTTCTCCTCCTCCTCGCGCCGCCGGTTCTCCTCCTCGCGCTCTCGCAGCTTGTGCTGCTCCGCGGCCGTGCGCTTGCGCGTGTCCTCCTCGAGCCGCTTGCGCTCCTGCTCCTCGGCCCGCCGCTTCTCGTCGCGCTCCAGCTCCAGCTGCTGGTGCTGGCGCCTCATCTCCTCGAGCTCGCCCATGCGCTTCCGCTCCTGGTCCTTGAGCCGCGCGAACTCGGCTTCCATGCGCCGGTTCTCGGCTTCGATTCTCTCCTTCTCGGCCTCGAGCCGGGCCTTCTCCTCCTCGGCGCGCCTTCGCTGCGCTTCTTCGAGCCTCACCTGCTCGCTGAGCTCCTCGCGGTGCCGCCTCTCCTCGTCGATTCGCTGTTTGTCCTGTTCGGCGCGGCGCCTCTCGTCCTCGGCGAGCTTGTCGCGGGCCTCTTTGTCCTGCAGGTATCGATCGATGGCCTCCCTGAGCTTGTAGTTGGGCACCACGTCCTGCTTGTAGAAGTTGGTATTGCATACGGGGCAGGTGGTCTCCTCGTCATCCTGCAAGATGCAGGCAGCAGAAGAGGAATGAGATCAAGTTGTGTACAACTTTTTTGAGATTCAATCTCGAAGGTAGACTCGATCGAGCGGTTGTGGTGAGATGATGTACCTTGTGCCAATCAGCAACAGTTGTCTCGCTGAAGGAATGACCACAAGGCGCCATCACAGCATTTTCCTGATGCATTATAACAAAAAATCGATTGATTGAGCTGAGCCAAAAGGAGGACCCAAGAGTTAATGAAGTCTAGACGTTGTACCATTATCTCGTATGTTACGGGATCTTCGAAGATGAATCCCATCGATTCATCCATCGGCTGGCCTTCTGCAGTATCCCAATTCATCTTTTTCTTCTTTACGAGCTTATCGGCAGACCTTGATCTAGATTGCGTTTCGCAGGTGCCTCTCCACGCGGCACGATTTATATAAGCTTGGCGATAGAGATGGGGCGGGGACTTGCGTCTCCTTCCGCCGAATCTACTCACCAGGCCGTCCTCTCAATCTCAAGTTTGAGCGTGGTTGGAAATTTCCCTCCCCGGTTGTGCGAAATTCGCTTTTCTGGTCAGGTCGGCTCTTAGTTGTGGGCGGAACGAGTGCCATTGTGGCTTCGCTGATGCCCGATGCCACTTCGTGACCGTCCCGTTCATACGTACGCCTTCCCGTTATGCACCACAAGCCTGGTGTGCATGATCCTGGAAAGAAACTTAGTGCCGTTGAGAGACATCTTCCTACCAGCTGCTCGTGGCGGAGTGCAGGTGGGGCACTTCCAAGGAAGGCAGGGGAGATACACACGCAAACGGAGGAGTTGTAAACGCAACCATGGTCTGGCGAATGTCCGCTCTGCGCAGCTCTTCATTGAAGGCGAGTGGCCTGTCGCGTCGCGTGGACGCACAGCACACGCAAGGGAGAAAGTAAATGGTGGCACGTTGCTCCGGGCAGCCGTTGCAGTTTTTTCCCACAGGCTGGGCATTTTGCGGCCAACCTGGTGGACGTTTTGAACATTGTCACTGTACGGCCATCCATCATCAATCACTCTGCACACATCTCCCTTCTTGATCTCTTCTCTCAATCAAATCAGCCTCTTCGCTTCCTGTCTCCTCCGAGTCCGTGCCATTTAATAGTATTTTTTTTCAATTTTTATTTATTGTACATCCCCATCCATCCGCATCCTCATCTGGCTTGTAGAGGTACTCCCCACTCCTTCTTGTAACAATGCTTGATTGTCAAAGCGGACCGTGAGGCGCAAAGGAGGCGTTATTGCCACTTCACGAAGGCATCACCCTGGCTAATCGCTCGCTCATCAAACGTAGGCCACAGCGCTTTGCGCAAGCACTCCCGCTCGAGGCACGTTGGGGATGGAGAAGGAAGAAATCCATCAACAGCCGATTCCTCCATTCGCGTGAATCTCAAGACAAATCGATCGATTACCATCAGATTGGAATGTCAGCCACGGGCACGACGGTGAAGAACAAGGGGATGAAACGGAAGGAGCGGGACAGCGATAAGTTCTTTGAATTCATCGAGAGCCCGCCCATCACGAGCCACGCAGCGCCTGGTGCCGAAGAACATGGAGAGGAAAGCGGAGATGGACAAGCACAGGGGGAAGGAAGCAGTCGCGAGCCGCATCCACAACCATCATCCTGCACACGCGAGGGAGGAAACGCCATGATCGAGGCTGCCAGTGCCGGCACGGTTGAATCGTTGGCCGCTATCGTGCGGCCACCATTGATGGAATTGATGGGATCCGAGTCGCTCAAGGATGGCTTGTGCCAGCCCGTTACGCCACTCAATCCTGAGGAGGAGCTGCGGAGCATTCGCACCTTCGTCGGGACGATCGCACACGGCATCGGGCAGCTCCAGCACACGCTGCAGAGATCGCAGACCCAATGGCACTTCAATCACATCGTTGGGCAGCTCTCTCAGCTCTCGCAGGAGCTCACCGGCCAGGTCGAGCAGACCACCTCCCTCTACACTCTTCTGGTTCGCCTCCTCCTCCTCTCTCGATTTCTGATTTGGAAAAAAATCAGCCATTAATCTTGTTCTACTTTTACTGCTTCTCTTTCATTCTCTTCATCAGCAAAATCACAACTGCCTGGATGAGATGAACCGCAAGGGAGCGTCCTACGCCGGCTTCTTCAGGTGCGCACCGCCCTCGCTTTCTTCCGAGTGTTTGTGTGTTCATGATCTCACCACCCGGCCATCTTTTTGCTCGCTACCGCGCAGCGTTCTCCCCGAGGAGTGCACTCTGCAGGTACTCTCGTTCCTCTCCGAGCGCGACCTGGCGAACGTGGCGCTGCTCAACCGACAGTTCAAGCGGTTGGCCGAAGACGACGCCATTTGGCGACTCTTGTCGATGCGGTACCACAACACACAAACACACACACACACACAACACACCGTCGCACACACTGCCGCACACATGCGATTATTGAGTCGTTAACGACTGACACGAGTCACCACCGCTCCGCGCGCAGGCGATGGAAGAAGGCGAGGGACAAGGGAAAGGACAAGGCCAACAAGAGGCGACGGCACGCGTGGCGAGAGTACTTTATCGGTCGTCGGCGCATCGACGCCAACTGGCAGGAGGGGACCTACGCGCTGCGCACCCTCACGGGCCACGACAACCAGCTCTACTGCGTCCAGTTCGACGAGGACAAGATCGTTTCGGGCTCCGAGGACGAGACCATGAAAGGTTCTCTTTCCTTCCTCTGCTGTGCGTGTGCGGTGGTGTCGTGTGTGTCGTGTCGTGTCGTGTGTGTGTGTGTGTGTGTGTGCGGTGGTGCGTGTGCTCACCCCATGGGGTGCGTGCAGTGTGGGACATTGCGTCGGGCAAGTGCTTGAAGACGCTGAAGGGCCACACGTCGGGTGTGTGGTGCTTGCAATTTTGGCACGACCGTTTGCTAAGGTACCTTAAATAGAAATAATTAATACTCGAACAAATAACAAATAAAGAATAAAGAATAACAAATAAAGAATAACCAGAATAAAGCTGTTATTTTTAAAAAAATTATATTGACAATTGTTTTGCTGTGTAGTGGGTCAGAGGATTCCACTATTCGGCTTTGGAATTTGGAGACGGGCAAGTGCGAGCACATCCTGAACGGGCACCGGTACGGCGTGTGGAGCCTCCAGTTCGACGACAGCCTCATGGTCAGCGGAGCCGAAGGTACCACCACCATCACCACCACCACAACAAATAAATAAATAAATATAACAACAAACAAATAAAGAACAATAAATGAATAATAATGCTAATGTAGCGTGTGCCTGACGTTTGTGTGCGCTGCCTCGTCCTCCCCCCACCCCATAGACCAAGCGATCAAACTCTGGGACATGAACACGCTGCAGTGCACGAACACGCTGCTGGGCCACAAGAGCGACATCTGGTGTCTGCAGTTCGACGCCGCCCAGCAAATGATCGTCAGCGGCAGCGGCTACGAAGGTATGTCTAGCCACGAGCCGCTCTCTCTCTCTCCCTCTCTCCCTCTCCCCATTCAAACACGCAGTAGGCTCACTGTGTGTGTCGTGTGTGTCGTGTGTGTTGCGTAGATCGAACGTTGAAGTTGTGGGACATGCGCACGGGCTCCTGCGTGATGACGATGGCGGGCCACCTGGGCGCGGTCAACTCGCTCTGCGTCTTCTACGCCTCGCAGAGCCATCCGCACTGCATCCTCTCCGGCTCCGCCGACCAAACCATCAAAGTGCGCACCCGTTGCCTCTCTCTATGTGCGTGCGTGCGTGCGTGAGAGCCATCACAGAGCTGACCACATTGTGTGTCGTGTCGTGTCGTGTCGTGTGCGGTGGTGCGTGTGTCATGTGTCGTGTGTCGTGTCGTGAACCGCATAATAGGTGTGGGATAGGCGCATGGGACTGTGCGAGGCCACGCTCGAGGGGCATCAAGGCGAGGTCCTGTGCATGAAAATGGCCGACTCCCGAAACCCGCGCATCGTGTCGGGCGGCGGCTCCACTTGTAAAACTATCAAAGGTACGAAAGGCGACGGGGCTTCCCGCCTCCACCTCTGCCGCGTTGCTCACGCCGGTCTCTCTTTCTCTTTCGCTCTCTCGCTCTCTCGCGGGGCGTAGTGTGGAAGGACTGGTACAGCAACCTCAGCAGCGTGACCGCCAAACGGGACCGCATATCGCTCTCCCTCTCTGGCCATGACAATGGCGTGTGGGGCCTCCAGTACGACGAGGTACCCCCATCCCCCCCTCTCCAAAGAACGCGCGTGCGGCGTGTGTCGGTGTGTGCGGTGTGTGCGGTGTGTGCGAAACAAAAAGTTATTAACAACAACCAAACAGGACAAGATCATGTCGGGGTCGGCGGACAAGACCATCAAGATCTGGGACTTTAGTTGCATCGTCGACGAGGAGCAGCACCACCAGGAGCATGTGGAGGGAAGAGGAGGCGAGATGACGATGATGATGGGCAGCGGCGGCGGCGAGAGCGTGGTGGTGGTGCGAGAGGAGGAGGACGAACACGAGCGACGGACGTACGTCATGGAGACCGACGACGACGGGGACGAGGAAGGCGGCAACAACAACGGCGGCGGCGGCGGTCTGACGCAGCGGGTCATCGTGCAAGGCAAGCGCAGACGCGAAGAAGACGACGACGAGAGCGCCTGATAGCGATGCCGACGACGATGGCGATGATGATGATGGTGATGGAGGAGGAGCAGGTCTGTATGGAGTGTGTATTGGACGGATGGATGGCAAATGGAGAGTGTATCTACAGGCGAGAGAAGAGAGGACTGTACAACAAGACGAGGCGAGAGAGGGAGAGATGAAGAGAGGTGACTGCCGTCTCTCTCTCTCACTACTCGAAGGGGAGGGTCTTGCTCCATACGATGAGGTTGATGCGTTCGCCCTCCTCGAGCTTGACCGCCTGGTGGATGTGCGAGCCCAAGTGGATCAGCGCCGTCCCGATCTCGTGGTCCACCTGCCCACATCGTTACGACTTCGACGTTAGGGGTCATTCAAGAAGATGAAGATGAAGAAGATGAAGGTGGAAGAGAGAGTGTGCTATACCCGATGCTCCTGCTCCTCGGCGGCGTAGCGGTGGAGCTGCTTGGGGAGCCGCACGACGGCGCTGTCCTTGCAGCCCTGGAAGAGGAGGTGGCCGCCCTTGAAGCCCTCGCGCCCGAGGCACACGTTGAGGGTGATGTCGGCGTTGTCGACGTGCTTGTCCAGCTTCTTGTCTTGCGTCGGCGAGTAGCGGACCGTGAAGGCGTGATGATAGCGCAATCCAAGACCCTTGCCCTTGCCGACTCCATCTTCGGCTTCTCTGCTCGGCGCTTGAGAGGGCAGCGAGGAGAAGAGGATGTCGGCGATGGGCGAGATGATGCGGGCGCAGATCTCATCCATGAGGGACTTGAATCCGCATGTGTCGAGGATGGCGCCGTAGCGATTCATGCTGTTGGGTCGCGCCATCTCGACGCCGCTTCGCTCGAGATGGTCGAGCTCCTGGATGAGTCGATCGCAGAAGTCTCGCCGCAGGCAGGCAAACTTGAACACGCCGAACAGGGGAGTGTCCATCACGCTCAGGATCGCATCTTGCGTGCCCTCGCGCAGCGCTTCCAGTAACCGGGGCTCGATGAACTCCTCGTGGTACGTGTACAGGTCCGGATGCAGCGGCGTGTAGTGTCTCGGTAGTTGCTGGCTGTCCATCTTTTTATGATCTATTTAGATGAATTAAAAATCAAGATGAAATAAATAAATTGTTTTGTACACCTCAGGTGACGTTCTCTTGGTTGTTCGTCGTCGTCGCTCCTTCTTCTTCTTCGTCTAGTCGTCTTCTTGTGCTGCTTTGCTTGACCGGCCACCTGCTGTTCACTCCACCTTCGCCTCTCTTTCTCTCGTCTTTCCTTCCGCTTCCCCAATCGCTCACGCTCCGCTCTGTCGTTTCGATCAAAAGCCACCATCAACTCGCCGGCGAGTGCGCTCTTTTGTCCGCCTTGGCCAGGGCGTGCGCGATCGTGTTCTTCACGTCGACCTGGAAGCTGAGCCGCACCGTCTTCCACCTTTACGTCACCACCGAGTCAGCGACGCACACGCACCACCGCACACGCACACGCACACGCACACGCACGACAGCGCTAGAGGGGAGGGGAAGAACCATTCGGTGACTTCACGCTGGGTGCGGTCCATGACCTCGGGGTCGGAGAGGTGGTTGAGGAGGGCCGGCAGCTCCTCCGTCCAGTCCTCCTTCACCGCCGGCAGCGGGCAGTCGTCACCAAACGGGATGAACGAGTCGTTATCGTAATCTGATCCAGCACACGCACACGTCAGGTGATGCGTCGTGCATGTGTGCGTGTGCGTGTGCGTCGTATGCGTCGGGTTGCGTACTGGCCCACTTGGTCTTGTCGATGATGGGAATCGAACCGGCCTCGAGCGCTTCGTAGATCCGATGGGTCTCCCGGTTGATGGCGCTCGGTGCGAGGGTGATGGCCGAGTCGAGCATCAACCGACGATCGCGCCAGATGTCGTAGTCCTCCCGCCGCAGCTGCAGACCACCGACGACCGACGACGACGACACCCATGTGAGCCATTTAGGGGGCACATACGGCGCCCTTCGACCATTGTTGTCAGCGTACCTTCATCACAAAGCAGCGGCCGTCCAGCAGAAGGGATCGGTAAAACGCGTCCCTGCAGCGCGCCAGGGCCGGTCCAGATAAGCGGCAGTGTGACACGACACGCACGACACGCACACGCACACGCACACGCATGCACAAGCATTACCTGCGCGAGGAGACGCTGCCGATGAAGGTGCACAAGTGCGATCGTCTGCTGGCCGTGGGCACGATGGAGTTGGAGTGCAACAGCGAGCCGAATCCCGCGCGCGTTCCAAGCGGCATCCACCTAAGCGCCATACAACCGCATACGGTCAGCCCAACGACACACACGACACACACCACCTCATGACACACACGACACACCGGTGCACTACGCTACGACGTACTTGACGTTGGGATAGCGCTGCTTGATGGCGCGCGACCAGTAGGGCCGATACACGAAGTTGGCCTGCGCGTACCAGTCGCGGTCGGCGCACGTCGACTGGGGCAGCACACCACCGCCATTGCCGCCATTGCCATCACCTTCTCGCCTGCCTCGCTTGGCTCGCTCCAGCGTCGCGTCGTCATCGCCTTCAGCTTCAGCTTCGCCGTCGTCGCCGTCGTCGTTGTCTGCGGCCTGGCCGGCGCGGGCCATGGCCATGGCGACGTCGTCGTCGGCGAGGAGGCCGGCAGAGGTGGTGGAGGCGGCGGGCTTGCCCTTGCGCTGGTAGTCGGGGTACTCGTCATCGGAATGGATGACACCGAGGACGGAGATGCCGAGCTGGCGCGCCTGCTGGAGGTAGTTGTGGATGAACTGGTGGTCGCGGCCGACGGGCGAGCAGGCCTTGGTCTGGACGACGATGATGGAGTGATTGCAGAAGAGATTCTTGTAGCGGCCATCGCGCCACAGGTGGATCTTGCGCTCCTCGCGCTCGCGCTCGCCCACCATCGCATCGCCCTTGCGCCGAATGACGGGGCCGCGCAGGTCATCGCCCAGATCGGAAGATGACGATGAAGATCGGCCGCTACTCGATGCAGCAATCTCGGCTTCTCCCTTTTCCAGGATGAGATTGACGCTTCGGCGCGGCTCGACCGCTTCGAACATGACGGACTGTATCCAATCGTGAACGAGGAAGTCGGGCACCACCCTGCTCTCGTCGAGCACGATCACGTTGAGTGCGGAAGCGTCGCCATCTCCATGCGCGCAAAATCGATAGGGATTCGTCTTGTCGAAGGAGATGCCGCCGGCCTCCTGGCCGTAGGAGACGATCTGCACCAGGCTGGCCTTCTCCCGGTGGTAGCCGAAGAGGCCGATGTAGAACATGCCGGCCATCACCAACAAGGGGAAGGTGAAGACGAGGCAGTTCGCCAGTCCCTTCTTTCGCACGGTGTGAACTGCTCGTCGCAGGGCCATCATTGACAGCCACACCATCCGCGCGCACAGCGAAGACGCCATGGCGTATGTTGCAGACAAATGATGAAGAGAGATTGGGCCGATTTAGATTGATCTCGAGTTTAAAAAAGAAATCGGCTCTTTTAATCCCTCACTCCGGAGGAGGTTGACACGTCCGTGTTGTGAAAGATGATGAACGTGAGAAGCGAAAAGAGAGAAGTTGAACACACAAGTCGTGTTTGCATGGATCGCAGGTGTACATCGCAATGGTCGTGAAAGAAGAAAAAGAAGATGATGGAGGGAGAGAGAAGGTCATCGATACTAGAGGAGGCGGACGACCACGGCGCAGATGTCGTCGCCGCTGCCGAGGTAGTAGGAGTGCTCACGAATCCGCACAGCGGCGGTGAGTGCATTCCGCTCCTTCATCGCAATGGCCGCCGACTCCTCGTCCGACAACACGTCCCACACCTTGCCACCGCCACCGCCACCGCCACCAAGGTCAGCTCTCCACGCACGCGCAGGCTCACGCCAAGTTCGTGTGGTGCGTGTGGTGCGAGTGGGTGACGTACTCCGTCGCAGGCGAGGATGAGATAGGCGTGCTTGGCGTCATCTTCGTCGTCGTCCTCGACCACCTTCTTCCTTTCCTTATCGCGCGAAGACTTGAGAGGCGCCGGTGACGCCGCAGCCTGCAGCCAGACGAGCGCGCGCGTTTCGTGAACGTGCATTAGCAACACTGCACCCGCGACGCACACGACGCAGGGCAATCTCTTACCTTGGAAGGGAGTGGAATGGTCATGATGGTGGGTTCCTCCACCACCTGAGGCGACCACGAAAAATCGCCCAACGCGCGCGAGACCGCCAGGCCACCGAATCCGCCGCCTACGGCCGGAGTCGAACCGACGCACGCCCGTCAGCTCAATGAGTGAAGGGGGGGGGAAGCAGCGGCGGCGTACCGGCAAAGAGCTTGCACACGCGGTACTGCTTGGCGTAGTCGCTGTCGACCTTCACGAGCCCGCCCACGGCCCGCACGCGTCGCGACTCTTCCTCCAGGTAGGGCTTGTGGTCGAGCGACACCCGCTGGACCTGGTTGCCGTAGCAAAAGACCGCGCGCGAGTCTCCCGCGCCGGCGACGTAAACCGTGTTGCCCACGATCAGCGACACTGTCCACCACCAACCACCACCAATCAGCCAAGTTTATGATACCAACACACGACACACACGACACGGACGAGGAGAGAATAGAGTGGGGGTGGGGGTGGTGGGGGTACCGATGGCAGTGCAGCCGCACTCCTCGCGCAGATTGCTCTTCTGGAAATAGGTGAGCATGCGCTGGTGCACCTCAGCGAACGACCGGCGAAGCGCGCCCTCGGGGTCGCTGGGACTCAACGCCAATTGCTCTGCACACCACACACACACACACACACACACACACACACACACACCACACACACACAACACAAGCCGAGCCAGCCGGGCAACAACAGCAACGGGTCAGCCCGTACCTCCGCCACAAGGGGGATGGGACAGTGTGGAGCCAGCGGTACCGCTCAGAATGATGTGGAGGTTGTCCGCCGCGAACCGCGACGCGTGCTTGCCGCCGTGACCATCGAATACGGCGAAGTAGTCTTCGTCGTCCCTGCCGGTGAGAGAGCTCCTGACCATCAGCGTATCCTCGTTCTTTCGTCCCAGGCCTACATTGTGCGCGGGCGCGACGAGGCCGACATACAGAAGCGAGCGATTGTCAGCACATCGCTCACAAAACGCAGTGCGTGCGTGAACGTACCGATCATCTTGGCGCAACCGAAAGCGAAGCGCTTGCTCGGGGTTCCCTCTTCGTTGGGGGTGATGTAGAGCGGCCAGTCCTTGGGCAGGCGCGGTCGCTTGGGCACCTTCTTGCTGCCCTGGTCGCCGCCCTTGCCCTTGCCCTCTCCCGAGCCGTCGCCCTTGCCGCCGCCGCCGCTGCCGTTGTTGCCCTTCTTCTCCCCGTCGCCGCCCTTGAACCGCTGCAGGAAGCGGCCGCCCTTGCTCCGCTTTTCGTCCTTGTTCTTTTGCTTCTTGGCCTTCTTTTCCTCCTTCTCCTTCTCCTTCCGCCTTTGTCGGTCGCTCTTCTTGCTGTCCTCTCCGCCGCTCTCGGCCGCTGTCGACGCCGGCGCGGCCGCGCCGCTCTCCGCCGACGCTTTCGGCTCGCCTTCGTTCTTCGACGACGCTTCGTTTTCGCTCTTGTCGGCTTCGGCCTTGTCCTTGTTCTTCTTCCCTCGTCTTGCCGACTCGGGCGTCTCGTTCGACGAAGCCGCAGCGTCGCTCCCCGAGGCAGCGGGAGCGGGGGTCGCTTCATCATCAGCCGCCGCAGGCGTGGCTGTGGCCTTCTCTCCTCCTTCCGGCTGGGCGGCCTCGCCATTTCCATTCTCCTTGTTGGGCTTCTCGCCACTCGCCTCGCCACCGGGGGCCTCGGTGCTCGAGGCCTCGGCCTTGTCCTTCTTTTGGATGTCCGACCCCGCATTGCCATCCGCTCCCTCCGTGCCCGAGGGCAACACCGTGTCTGTGCAGGTTGTGTGTTGTGTGTTGTGTGTTGTGTGTGTGTGTGTTGTGTGTGTGTGTATGTGTGTTGTGTGTGTGTATGTGTGTGTGTGTGTGTGTGTGTGTGTGTGTGACGACAACCGCACCAAGCAGCGAGCGGTAAGCATAGGACGCAGGCGGGCGGGTCAAGCGCGGGAGGAGGAAGAATGGGTGTCTCACCTGGCGAGACGTCGATCTCGATGAGTCGGGGGATGAGCTTGCGCAGGGAGGTCGGCACGTTGGCCAGCTGGGTGCCCCGGAGGTACAGCCGCTCCAGCGAGGCCAGCTCGCCTGTTGAGGTTTAGGATATGGGCAGAAGGGGAGGCGTGTGAGCAAACAGGCGCCGATTGCGCAGTCACACCAGTGCACACACGACACACACGACACGACACACAGATCTGCAACTTACCGAGCGACTCAGGCAGCTTGAGCGGAATGCGATTGTTGCCGAGCGACAGAAGCATCAAGCGCGACAGATTCTTGATTTCTGTCAAATAGGGAATGTGTGGTTTGCCCCAGCCGATCAGCATTGCGCAACAACACGCGCGAAACGAACAAAGTAAAGTGTGAGGGTGAGTGGGTGCGTGAGTGGGAGCGAGAGAGTAGCAACTCACCATCGGGAATTTCGGGAACGGCATTGCCCGAGAAGTGGAGCTCGTGCAGACACCGCAGCTTGAGCAGCTGCGGCGGGAAGGTCTCGAAGCGGTTGTAGCTGAGGATGAGCTGTCGGGAGGAGCTGCCGATCTCGGGCCGCGGCTCGCAGAAGGAGGGCAGGTCCTCGAACGAGTCGGGCAGCACGGAGACGAAGTTTTGGTAGAGGTTGATGTAGGTCAGGAACTCGAGCTTGGCCAGCGACTGCGGGATCTGCTTCAGCTGGTTGGCGCCCAGGTGGATCTCCTGAAGGCTCAGCAGGCCACTGTAGTGATGCATGATATTTGGATGGTGGTCAGTAGCCACGTCACACGTGCTTCTTCGTGGCACAACTACACAACCATGTGCGCACACACAACACGCATGTGTTCTTCGTACCCACACATTCGCTCCAACATCTCAGTGTATCTGAGGCGATTGTTGGTCACGTAGAGGATCTGCCAGAGGAGTTGCATTTGTTAGTTTTTATGGGGAGGAGGTGGGTCACCACGACACACCGCTGGCGAAACCGAAAACCGAACCTTGAGCGGCAGCTGCGCGAGTTCGATGGGGAGGTCCTCCAGCTGGTTGTAGGACAGGTCGATCGTCTCCAGGTGCTTGAGCAGACCCAGCTCCCGCGGGATATGCCGGATTGAGTTGTGTTGCAAGCACAGAACCTGTGATCGATCAGGCCGAGAAGCCGTCAGCTGAGGTTTTTCCAACATTTCCTCCATCAACGTAAATATATATTAAAATTGGAAAATAAAATAATAATAAAATAATAAAGAAAGGCGCACCTTGAGTCCCTTCATGGCCTTGGCGATGGACATGGGGACCTCGGTGAGAAGGTTGTTGGTGATGTGGAGCCTCTGCACCCGCTTCCACTTGACCGGGTCGTCCTGCTCCTCCTCCTGCTGGCTCTCCTGCTGCTTGGCCCGCTCCCGCTCCCGATCGAGCTCGCGCTCGAGGTCGATCTGTCGCCGACGGCTGAACTCGTCGCTTTCCCCTTCCTCCTCCCCTTCCTCTCCGCCCGCCTTTTCCTTCTCCTTTGCCTTTTCCTTCCCCTTTTCCTTTTCGCTCTCCTTCGGCGCAGCGCCATCGGCCGCGGGTTTCTGCTCGCCGGCGCCACCATCAGGCGACGTCACCGTGGTGGCCTCGCCCTTCGTTCGTCGGCCCTTCGCAGGCGACGCTGCCACGTCGTCGGTCGGCTGCTTCTTCTTTTTCTTCCTGCTGCTACCGCCGCCGCCGCTGCTGCCGGTCTCGCTGGGCGCGCCGCCGTTTTCGCTCTTTTGGTCCTTCTTTCTGCTCTTCTTCTTCCACCCGTTCTCCTCGGCGGCGCCGGTGTTGATGTCGGTGGCGGGCAGCGCAGCGGAGGAGTCGAACACGGGCGGGTAGAAGAGGCGGTCGAGTCGGTTGTTGCTCATGTCGACGTTGGCCAGCGAGGGCAGCTTGGCCACCTCAACGGGGATGGTGTCGATTTTGTTGTCGAAGATGAGCAGGCGCAGCAGGTCCTTGAGCTCGCCAAACTCGGGCGGCAGGTAGGTGAGCTGATTCTCGATCAGGTTGATGTCCGTCAGCTGCCGCAGTTTACTGTGTGGCAGACCACGCGCCAAGCGCCCAATGACCGGGACAGGGAGAAATCAGCCAAGCCCTGGGCACGCATGGCCATTGCGCACGGCGACGTGTGTGGTGCCGGCAGGCGCGCGACGAGGTGGAGAGACGAACCCGATTTCTGGCGGCAGCAGCTGGAGCTTGTTGTTACGAAGATTGAGCGAGGTGAGGATGCTGAGCTGCCCGATCTCCTGCGGCAGCGCCGTCAGGAAGTTGCCTGCACAGAGAAGAAGAAGAAGGAGAAGAAGAAGTCCGGGTGAGTCACACGGCACGTCGCCCAAGGCGAGTATAAACATTACGTAAAGCCAAGAAACAAAAAACAAACAGAGACAAAATGCAACAAGAAAGAGAATAAAAACAAATAAGGCAAAAGAGTAGAGAAGTAAAGAGAGGGCACCTTGCAAGTTGAGCTTCTTGAGGGAAGCGATCTTGGGGAGGAGAGACGCGGGCAGGTACTGGATTTTGTTCCATCCCACATCGAGCTCCTTCAATCGCCTGAACTCACCAAGCTAGGAAGAGAGGAGAGGAAGAGGAAGAGAGCAGGATGAGCATGCGCGCTCAAATCAGTGTCTTACGCGGAGGGAGAAGGTACTGTACCGAGTCAGGAAGAGCGCTGAGCATGTTGTAGCTGAGATCGAGAATTTCGAGATTGGTCAATTGGCCAAAATCAGGCGGCAAGGTGGTGAGCCAGTTGGACTGAAGCTCGATCCGCGTAAGCGTGACCATCGACGCGGCCAGCCCGTCGGGAATGCGCGAGATGCTGTTGTAATTGCATGACAACGACGTAATTTTGCCCTTGAGCTGCAGTATCTCGTGGGGGAAGGTCGCGATGCCCTGGTGGTTGAGATCGAGAGTGCCCGTGATCTTGGCCCTCTTAATGCGATCCTCCAATTCGTTCAAGGACAGCGATACCACGGCCCTCCCGCCGACGCTCTCGGTGTTGCCCATTTCCTCTTTCTATCACTCTTCCGGCCGTCCCTTCTTCAACAACAACCACCTCGTCGCTTCTCCCCTCCTCCTTGCTTGGCCGGCCTTCAATCACAACGCGTTGTTGCGCCCCCCCAGGTGTCCAAGTGCCCGCACAGTGTTGAACTGCTGTTCGTTGCAGTGGCACCTCAACTCCCTGACCGTCATTCCGTTTTTTGCAGACATCAAATACTCCGCATGCCTTGGGATGAAAACAATTTATTGTGAATCATCTTACATTTCTAGGAAATGAAAATTGTTTCTTCGAAAACGTGCAAAAGGGACAAAATAAAAGGATCCACAAACACAGCAACCAACACTCATCCCCTACAAAGAACAATCCAAGCCATGTCGTCTCGCAAGACCAGCCCCGCCACCTCGAGCACTCGCGGCCAGAGGGCTCACCCCTACGCCCGGCCTTCCGCTTCTTCGACCACCACGACGGCCAAGCCCACAGTGCAGAGGCAATGCAGCTTCGGCGTGGGCAACACGCTGCGCCGGGTCGCCGATCTCAAGGAGAATCACGACCGAGTGGCCGCCACGGGAGGCCACGGCCGATTGACCCGCACGCAGGCCCTCAAGCTCGAACAGTGGAACACCGTCCAGACCCGAAGCCGCTCGCGACAGCTCGCCACCAACCACTGATTGTCACAACATGATATCTGAAATACAACACACCTTTTGTACATAATGCGTGGCCAGCTTCATCGTGATGAACCGACTTCTATGAGGTGAAGTGCAGGCCACGGCTTCTTGCAGCAGAAGAAACTCCTGGAGTGATGAGGTTATGTGAAATTGAAGGGACAAGGAGGATTTTTCCGGCCACGAAGTAAAGTAGCCGAGGACACGTGAGCGCAAGAGAGGTTCTTTTTTAATAACCACTACTTTCTGCTTCGCGTAGCCGGCAACATCAAACAGAAGCAGAAATGCAGGTCCCCATGAGCGGCGCTTTCGACACGACCGTGAGCAAGGTCGAAATACGGATCTCGTGCAGGTAGGGATCCCTTCCCTCCCCCCCGCAATCACCCGAAATTCTCCCCTTACCCATTTCGCTTATCATCCTGCTCCCATGCAGCTATTTGTTGGCCAATTCTAAATGCAAATAGAATAAAATGCAAGTGATTTTTTTATCAATTCTTTGTTTGCCGCAGGAATTTGATTCGTTTGGATGTCTTGTCCGAATCCGATCCTCTGGTGCGCGTTGAGCAGTTCGACCCCACCACGGGTCGCTGGAGCGAAGTCGGCCGCACCGAGTGGCAGCAGTACGCACTCTTCTACGCGCCCCACCACTCTCTCTCTCTCTCTCTTCTTCTTCTTCTACTTCTTCTCCTTCTTCTACTTCTCGCTCTTCGGTGGCTCCTCTGCTCACAAACCACTGGCTTCCTCCAGGAACCAAAAGAACCCCAACTTCGCACGCTGCGTCCCGATGGACTACTGGTTCGAGAAGGCACGTGCACTTCTGCAATGCCGCGAAGCCTGGCGGCGGTCATTGTCTCACTCACTCACATCACTGCCGTGCGCGCTACTTCGCCAATGAGAACAGGTCCAAAAGCTGCGCTTCCAGGTGTTCGACATCGACAGGCCCGATTCGAGCTTGAACTCGAGCCAAGATTTCATCGGCGAGGCCGTCGTCAACCTGGGCGACATCCTCGGTAACAAGGGCGGCACCCTCTCCCGCGATCTCCAGTACGTGGCGCTACCCCATCAGTCCCTCCATCGTCTATTGTCTCCTCCTTCTGATCTCTGGACTTCTTCTTCTTCCTTTTCTTCTTCACCCACCATCATCAGGAACCCGCACCACACTTCGCGTAAGAACGGCATCATCATCATTCGCGCCGAGGAGGTGAACGCCGATGCCCAGAACTCTATCGTCACGTACGCTACGCCGCCCTCGAGTGCTGTGTCGCCCGTGTGCGGTCGATTGACTGACCTATATATATATATGGCGGTGTGCAGTTTCCGCTTCAGCGGCTCGCACCTGGACAAGAAGGACTTCTTCGGCAAGTCGGATCCGTACGGACCACCGTCAATCTGAAGAAAAAGCTGCTTCGTCCACACAGAACAATTAACCGTCGTGGCAGGTACCTCGAGATCTACCGCAACAACCCCGCCGACAGCCAGTGGGTGCTTGTCCACAAGACCGAGGTCATCAAGAAGACGCTTGGTACGCTGCCCTCGGCTTCGCGCAGCTCTTGTGGCGGTCGGGGTCAGTTCGATTACTAACCCGCCGCGGCCGCTTGCGTGGCCACCGCAATGATGGGCAGATCCCACCTGGCGGCCATTCGAAATCGATGCATCGAAGCTGTGCCAGGGCGACTTCAACAGGATGCTCATGTTCAAGGTGTGGGATTGGGATTCTGATGGTGGCCACGACCTCATCGGTAACGCAACGGTACGGCCAAGCGTTCTCTTTGTGTTTGTGTGTGTGTGTGTGTGTGTGTGTGTGTGTGCTTGTGTTGAGTATTGGCGTGTGACGTGTGGAGGGGCTAACAAAATGGCATGTCACACTCCACAGACGACGCTGAACGAGATGATCAAGGGCAAGAGGCAGTTCGCCCTGATCGAACCCGACCTCATGCGCAAGAAGCGCGGCTACAAGGACTCGGGCATACTCAACGTGCACCAGGTCGACGTCCGTCGGGTTCACTCGTACGTGTGGCGCTCAGTGATGACTCCATTTGACCCGGGCCTAAGTCCAGACTTCTTCGCATCTCCACAGATTCCTCGAATACATCGCCGGTGGGTGCCAGCTGCGTCTGGCGCTCGCCATCGACTTCACGGCCTCCAACGGCAACCCGCAGGACTCCAAGTCGCTCCACTACCGCAACCCATCGGGCGAGCCCAACGAGTACCTGAAGGCCATGATGGCCGTCGGCGACATCGTTGCCTCCTACGACCAGACGAAGCAATTCCCTGTACAGTGACCACCGATGCCATCTCTGTGTGACGTGCCCACAGCCCGCTGACGCCCCCCCTTCGCTTTTCGCTGTCTAGACGTACGGCTTCGGTGCCAAGATCCCGCCGGCCAACGAAGTCTCGCATTGCTTCCACGTCAACATGAACCCCAGCAACGTATGTCTTCCCCCTTCTTCTGCGCCTCAATGTCGAGCCGACCAGTTGATGTGGTGGTGGTTGTTGTTGAGCACTCACCACCTCAACGCTGATGATGTGTGAACTGCTACCAGCCCGAGTGCATCGGCATCGAGAACGTGATTGGCGCCTACCAGCACGCGCTCAGCTATGTCAAGCTGTCTGGCCCGACCAACTTCGGTCCCGTACGGTCTCCCGTCTCACACCTCACGCCGGTGTGTCACACCACAGTGCACTCACCGTGCGCGTGTTTGATCGGTCTGGTCACAGATCATCAAGCAAGTCGCCACCATCGCCCGCTCGACGCCCCTCCAGCAGCAGGTCTACTGGATCCTCCTCATGATCACCGACGGTGTCATTTCCGACATGGAGCGCACCATTTCCGAGATCGTCGACGCCTCCGATCTTCCCTTCTCCATAAGTACCTCTTCGCCTCAGCCATTCGTTATTATTTATTTATTTATTTCCTGATTATTGGATCTAAATGGCCATTTTCTCTTTTTATTAATATTATTATTATTGATGTTATTGATGGTGTCGCTGACTTTTTGACCGTTTTGACCAGTCATCGTCGGTGTGGGCGATGCCGATTTCAAGGACATGGACAACCTCGACTCGGATGACCGGCTGCTCCGCACCCGAACGGGTAAGACCGCCACGAGGGACATCGTCCAGTTCGTGCCCTTCCGCGACTACAAGCGCAAGCACTACTCGGAGCTCGCTCGGGTCACCCTCGCCGGTACTGCCCCCCCCCCACCCACCCACCCAATCCCTCTCGCCCCCACCGCCCTCGTCTGAGTCGCTGTTGCCCGTCGCACTCACACACTTGTCGCTGCCCACAGAGCTGCCCAAGCAGCTGACCGACTACTACAAGGCGCACAACATCGCGCCCAACCCTCGCCCCGACGTTCCCATGACCCAGGCACGCCCAGCAGCCTGCTTTGTGTGTGTGTGTGGTGTGTGTGTGTGTTGTGTCCATGTTGCCTAACGGGCGTC
>NW_004457442.1:360137-414735 GCF_000313135.1 Acanthamoeba castellanii str. Neff
GCCAGTGGGGCGCAGGACCTCAGGGTACGCCCAACAACAACACCTGTCCATCGCCCTCCCGCGCGCACGTTCTAAACGCCATTGTGTCCTGATGTACGCTGACATTCACACGACACACACACGACACACACACAACACACCCGACAGGCGGTCCTCCTCAGGGCGGCCCGGCTTACCCGCAGCAGGCTGGTGATCGCCAGTCGCCCGCTGGCCCCGCCGCTGGCCCTGTTACCGGCGGCCCCCAGCAGGGCGGATACCCCGCCGGCGGCCCGGCTGGCGGCCCCACTGGCCAGAGTGGCTACCCCGCCGGCGGCCCGGCTGGCGGCCCGCAACAGAGCGGATACCCGGCCGGTGGCCCGGCTGGCGGCCCCACTGGCCAGAGTGGCTACCCCGCTGGTGGCCCGGCTGGCGGCCCTCAGCAGAGCGGCTACCCGGCCGGCGGTGCGGCGGCTGGTGGGCCGACTGGCGGCCCTCAGGGCTATCCTGTCGGTGGCCAGGGCGGCTTCCCGGCCGGCCCGGCTGGCGGCCCTCAGCAGAGCGGATACCCGGCCGGCGGTGCGGCGGCTGGCGGGCCGACTGGCGGGCCTCAGGGCTATCCTGTCGGCGGACCGCAGCAGCAGGGCGGATGGGGCGGACCCCAGCAGCAGCAGGGCGGCGCTCCCCCCGCTGGAGCCGGCTCTCCGCACGGATCCGGCACCGGCTACGCTCCTCTGGGCGGTGGCCCCGCAGGTACGCCTCCTCCCCGCGCCTAGGGCTGCCGACCGAACGACGCTGACGAGGGCGCCGCACGGGCCACACAGTTCCGGCCCAGGGAGACGCGGCGAAGCAGGGCGACAGCAGTGCGGCCGCTGGCGGCCCCACTGGCTCGGGCGGTGCCTCCGGACAGCCGCAGTCGCAGCAGCAGCCGCCGCAGGGCGGATGGGGAGGACCCCAGCAGCAGCAACAGGGCGGCTACCCTCCGCAGCAGGGCGGATGGGGCGGACCTCAGCAACAAGGTGGGCCGCCGCCGCCACACACAACACCGCGCCTTTCTTGACTCACGTTTGCGCGTTCTCCGTGTTGCGCCGGATCACAGGTGGTTGGGGTGGACCCCAGCAGCAGCAGCAGGGCGGCTGGGGCGGTCCTCAGCAACAGTGGGGCGGCCCGCAGCAGCAGCAGGGCGGCTGGGGCGGCGCGCCTCAGCAGCAATGGGGCGGCCAACAGCAGCAGTGGGGCGGCCCGCAGCAGCAGCAGGGCGGATGGGGAGGCGCACCTCAGCAGCAGGGCGGCTGGGGCGGACCTCAGCAGCAATGGGGCGGTCCGCAGCAGCAACAGCAGTGGGGCGGACCTCAGCAGGTGCGTGGTGCATTGCGCGCGGTGGTGCGGTGTGCGTGTGCGGTGTGCGCGTGGACTGATCGCGTTCTCTCCCTCGTCGTAGGGTGGTTGGGGAGGACCTCAGCAGCAGGGCGGCTGGGGCGGACCTCAGCAGCAGGCGTCCTCGGCTGCTCCGACAGGCGGCGCGGCTCCCCAGGCCGGTGGCCCGCCCAAGCAGTAGACCCCCACTGGGACTCCATCCTCACCCCTCCTTCATGAAGGCGAAGTAACCACGCGAAGGGCACACATAACATAAACACATAAACAGACCACGGTACTGGAATCCGTGTACTCGCTGCCGTGTCAGTTGAGAGTGTGCGTGGCCACGACAACGGCAGCATTTCACGTCCAGGGATTCTCGTTGGCTTTGATGGGCAGGAACGAAAGCACCCAAGAGTGAGAGATGGCAAGATTGTCTTTGGCTTGGATTACTCAAGGAATGGGCACGAGTTACATTTGCCTAACATTTATTGTTTGCGTTCGGTGTCTATGTAGAAGCTCTCATTGATGGCGGGTTGTGGAGCATCGTTCTCCAGAGGTTTTCTACCCGAGGCTCAAGAGCAGAGGAGGGAATAGAGAAGCAGAGGTAGAAAAGAGTAGAGGGGATGGCTTACAAGTCCATGCACCACTCGTTCTCCTTGCGGATCTGCTCCTCCTCCTCGGGGGTGAAGTCGTTCTTGATGTTGAAGGTCTTCCTGATGTCCTCGGGCGACTTGCCCTTGATCATGTTGGCCACGGTCTTGCAGGTAAGATCGAGGAGGGGCTTGATGTCGAGGTAGTTAGCGGCGAGGATGAGCTCGAAGAGGGTGGGCTGGTCGACCTCGCAGAACTCCTTGTCCCACGGGATGATGTCGTCGGTCCTCTTCTCGTCCTTCTTCTCATCCGAAGGCGCGTCAGGGTTGGCGTGGTGGTACTTGGCCCACTCGATAACCTGCCGAGTGGATCAACAACGATTAGCCCCACTCCTCCGTTTGAAGTAGAAAAGAGCTGACAATTCTAGAATGAACAGAATCGTTCAGTGCTCCAAGACACGGACACAGGTGGTACCTTGGCGAGGATCTTGCCAGTGACGTTGGGGAGGGGAATGGGGGCGTCGCTGTCAGCATCAACGTCATCAAGCATGTGCTTGACGGTGACGCTCATCTCGGCGATCTCCCTGGGGACCTCGAACACCTGTTCATCAGAGCTCTCAAGCTTGACCGACATTGTTGTAGATTGATGGAGAGATGTGTGAAAGGGAGAGGTTGATGCGCGTTTGGCTTCGATGAGAAGAATAGAAAAATTGATCGGGACCGGCGCCAGCAAAAGCTGCCAATTGCCTTCGCAGAAGCCTTCTTAAGAGGGCTGTGCACCGAAAATCAGTATTTCCTCGATTCTGGAGGTTTACAGCTAAATTAATTGCCCTCCAAGCTCCGCCCCTCTTGCGTGTGGACGGAGTTGTTGCTAAACCCCTTTTCCCCTCCCCCTGCAAAATGTCAATGTGTTTCGGTTTTGTTGTAAGGTTGATCACCTTTCATTTCAGTTCACCACACTTGTGGTTCAGGGCTGGTTACGGGACCCACGTGGCCAAATAGGACTGACCAACTTGGGGGGATGGGGCGTTAGCCCGCCACAGTGTTGTACATGAGCGGATCGACAATGATCAGGTAAAGCGCCACCGCCTTGAGATCGTGGAACGTGAAGCCTGTGCATCGTAAATGGACCGGGCGAGTGAGCACGCGGTGAGGCAGAACAAACCTACCTTGGGGGAAGAGTAAAGTTTGACGACTGTCGGCGCACCTTCGAACTGGCCGATGAAGGAGCAATCGTGTCCCTTGCACTCGCCCGTGTTCTCCATCTCGCACACCGTGTTGCCGACCTGGTCTCGTACCTGTCAAACCCAAGGAAGACGACAGTCGACAGGGTATGCGCTGAGGAAGTGAGTAACGGCGCGCAGGGCGATATAGAACAGTTGAATCATGTACCCAGGCACGGCCGAAGTCGACCTCGCCGATCTGCTTGTCGTCCTTGTCGAGGATCTGCTCCTCGAGAAGACTGCCCCAGAAGGACTCGTCCGGGCCGCCCACCGTCCACTCGTTGAAGTTGATGTAACCTACCACGTGGGAGGCACCTGTGAGTACCACAGAGCTGCGGCCGGCGCAGGTGGTGGCCCGAGTAGAGCAGCATAGGTGTTTGGGGGGGGGGTACTGACCAATGACGCGACCGTACTTGTCCGTGCAGGTGCCGTCGTCGGTGATGAAGGAACGAAGGTCGCGGCAGCGGTCCAGGATCTTCAGGCGCACGCCCGACGTCGGGACCTCGACCAGCTTCGGCTCTGCGCGGCACCAAAATAACAAATAAACAAAATATTATTATTTATTATTTATTTTTTAATTACTTGTTTATTTCTTTGGTGGCGCGATGCTGGGTGTGGTGGGGGGGGGGTGTACCAGGCTTGGGGGCGGGAGCGGCCCTGGGGACGGCGGCAGGGCGGGGGGCGGCCTTGGGCACTGCGGTGGAGGCGACAGGCACGAAGGAGCGGACGGTGGGGTCGGCAACGGCAGCCGTCCAGCAGCCTCGAAACTTGGGCCTCTCCTTGGCCAGCTTGTAGCGATCGTAGATGGGCGGTGCGCCATTGCGGCTGTAGTCGGCTGGCAGAGCTGCCATCTTGTCTTGTCTTGGGTGGTGTATTAAACGGGTGGAGAATTTCGTCCGGGCTTGGCACCATTTGGGAGAGCGCTTCCGAAACATTTGGAACAGTTTGTTTGGATTCTTTGAATCAAAGAAGTGGCCACGTCCGCAGCATTAACAAGAGGGATCTTGATCTTTGCAAACGTTTCTAATCGAACACGTACCACATCAACACGAAATGGAAGGAAATGGAAGCAATGATCCGAGAATTCAGGCCCTTCTGCGCGAGGGCGAGCAGAAGATGAAGCCAGGCCTCATGACCAAGCTCATCTGGGGTACCTCCTACGATGACGCGGCTGATTGCTTCTCCAAGGCTGGCAATCTCCTGAAGAATGCCAAAAACTGTACGAAATCAACACACCATCAGTGTTAGTGATTTCATTCTTGCTTTCCCGCATGCGTCCCTAACGCCTCCTGGACTTCTTTAACCGTGTGCGTTGCGTGCAGGGGACGAGGCCGCACGAGCCTACGTGAAGGCAGCGGACGCGCAGATCACCGGCAAGTCACACACGGAAGCCGTTTCCTCGCTGGGCAACGCCGCCACCTGCTTCAGGAAGGTCGCTCCTCAAGGTGTTCCTCTCATGTACACTCCCAATTGATGGCCGCGGCAGTAATGCTGAGGCAACGCCACGGCCGGCGACAACAGAGGCCGTGGGGTGTCTGGAGCGTGCCATCGGGATGCTGACCGACGAGGGTCGCTTCAGCATGGCCGCCAAGTACCACAAGGACATCGCCGAGATCTGCGAGAACGACCTCTCCGACAACAAGCAGGCCGCCGCTCACTACGAACGCGCGGCCGAGCTCTACGAAGGCGAACCCAATTCTTCATCGTACGACACGCTCGCTTGGCGTTTGCGTTCATTCCACCTCACCCTGCAGTGGTCAGGTTGTGGGAGCGTGTGCCACCATTTCTTTTCCGCAACTCACAATCACTGCGTGCCGTATTGACAGGAGCGTCAAGCCATGCCTCGTCAAGGTGGCACACTTCGCGGCGGAGGACGGCAACTACGCCCGCGGCAAGGAGCTGTTTGAGAAGCTCGCCGCGATTTGTCTCGAGAGCAGGCTCGGTTCCTATGGTACTCCTTCAGTCATCATCGTTATGGTCACGGCGTGCAGCTCTCTGTGATTGCTCATTATCGCACCTCTTCTCCTCTTCTGTACAGGTGCCAAGGAGTACCTCTTGAAGGCCGGCCTGTGCACTCTTGCCGAGGGGGTACGCACCTCGACTCCTAAACGCCGGCGGCCCTGAGCCAGCGTACGCCCCACCCAACCCTAACCCCCAATTGCGCGCTCGTTCAGGATGTGATTGCGGCCAAGAAGGCTCTGGAGAAGTACATGGACATGCACCCCGCCTTCGAGCGCGAGCGAGAGTTCACCCTCTTCTCCGTACCTTCTCCCTTTTCATCACTACCAGCGCCGTTTCGTGCTCCACCTCATTAATTCATTGCCGATGTGTTGTTCCGCAGGATGTGACGACAGCGGTTGATAACTATGACCTCGAGCTGCTCATGAAGACGGTCACCGACTATGACTCGCTTACCAAGATCGAGCCTTTCGTCACGACGCTGTTGCTCAAGATCAAGAAGATGATCGTGCCCGAGGGCGACCAAGACATCACCGCCGGCGAGGGCGCCGAGAACGAGGAGGAAGGCGAAGAGGGCGAGAGCATGCTGATCTAGGCCCCGGGAATCGGCTCTATCACACACGGAGACGAAGAACACAGACCGCCGCGACCTTGATGAACCACCTTCGACGGGTCCTCTCCTCCTGGCGCCCGCGCTGTACATACCACCGTGCCTTTGTTGCAACCACATTCACACCCAATTGGGTGGTTTTTGGTTCATTAAGGTTGCAGAAGAGAGATGGTTGGCGACTTCTCGTTGGGGAGTGGGCTGCCACGTCGGCGGTGTCAACTTGGGCCGGCCCAAGAGCCGCGGACCGCCCGGTCAACGACGACCTGTGACGCGTCGCGCTGGGCCTGGGCGAACCCCAGGCATCGGACCACTCCCTGGCCCGCATCGCCAATCGCGGGTGTCACCGCCAGCCGTGCCCGGATTTAACCGGGCGTGGTGCCGGACATTTTCGCATTGGGCGTGCGCGTCTGCGTCGGTTTGCTCACCCGGACTTTCGGCGCTCCAGCGTTGAAGTAGTCGATCTTTGGGCGTTTTCCGATTCCTCTTCCTCTCTGCAGATTGGCGTCGGCGTCTCGCACACAAGAAGACCTACCATCACACAAGCGCCAGATCGCATTCACTGCCTTCTCGCGCCGTTCGTTGATCATCGCCTGCCACTCCACTCGAGCGCGTAATCGCTTGATTTTACAGCCGTACACACCACTACACAAATTGACACACAACATGTCTGCCAAGGCCATCAGAGAGTACCATGGTAAGAACATCCTGGCGCGCCACCTCAAGGAGCGATCCAAGGGCCAGTTCCTTCTGGACAACAAGCGCGTCCATGTGTCGCCGCAATCGCCGGCCGCTTCGCCCATCAAGGCCGTCCTCGAGCAGCACCCGTGGCTGGTGACCGACAAGCTCGTCGTCAAGCCGGATCAGCTGATCAAGAGGCGCGGAAAGTCGGGGCTCATCAAGCTCAACGCCACGTGGGAGGAGTGCGAGCAGTGGCTCCAGGAGAGGCGCAGCAAGGAGGTGCGTCCCGCAGTGTAGATTCATTCAATGTCGATATCGATTTCCCATTTCTTTTTATATTACGGGCGCATTAACTGACCCTCTTTTTCTCCCTGCACTACCAGGTCGATGTGGAAGGTGTCAAGGGAGTGCTCGAGTACTTTGTGGTGGAGCCGTTCGTGCCCCACGAGGCTTCGGATGAGTACTACCTGGCCATCCGTTCGGGTCGCGATGGCGACGAGATTCTCTTCCATCACGAAGGTGGCGTTGACGTCGGTGATGTCGATTCCAAGGCCCTCGTACGCTGCCCCGACACTTGCTTTTGCTCTTGCAGAGCGACGTTGCTAATCTCTTTTTTCAATCGCTACTTTTTACATTTCTTAGAAAGTGATGGTTGAGGTCGACGAGAGCGTGAGCGTTGACACTGTGCGCAGCAAGCTGCTCACGAGCGAGACCATTCCCGCCGAGCGCAGGGAGCTGTTGGCCGAGTTCATCGCCCTTCTGCACGCCATCTACGTTGATCTCCACTTCACTTACCTCGAGATCAACCCGCTCGTCGTGGTACGTCACCACACCTCAACCGCTGGCGGCCGGTGTGATGTGCCATGGTCAGCTCAGCTGACACCTCTCTGGTTTCGCGTGTCCAGGTCGGCAACAACGTTCACGTGCTTGACTTGGCCGCCAGGCTCGACCAGACTGCCTACTTCGAGTGCCACAAGGGCTGGGGCGAGATCGAGTTCCCGCCGCCCTTCGGCAGGCCTCTGCTCGAGGAGGAGCGCTACATCCAGGAGCTCGACTCCAAGACCGGCGCGTCCCTCAAGCTGACCGTGCTCAACCCCAACGGTCGCATCTGGACCATGGTCGCCGGCGGTGGCGCCTCCGTCGTCTACGCCGACACCCTGTCCGATCTGGGCATGGCCAATGAGGTGTGCAACTACGGTGAGTACTCGGGCGACCCCACTGAGTCGCTCACCTTCGAGTACGCCAAGACGATCCTCTCCCTCATGACCAAG
Source organism: Acanthamoeba castellanii str. Neff (assembly GCF_000313135.1). Classification (NCBI taxonomy): domain Eukaryota; phylum Discosea; order Longamoebia; family Acanthamoebidae; genus Acanthamoeba; species Acanthamoeba castellanii. The sequence continues at coordinate 367,804 of NW_004457442.1, forward strand.
GGCGAGCCCATCCAGGGCGGCAAGGTAACGGCCTCGTTCGTTAATTCAGTACAGCCACCCGCGTTGTACTAACCCGGGCTGTTTTCCGCTTTGGGGCTAGGTGCTCATCATTGGCGGTGGTATTGCCAACTTCACCGACGTGGCGGAGACATTCAAGGGTATCGTCAAGGCCATCAGGCACTTCCAGGAGCGCCTCAGGATGCACAAGGTCAAGATCTACGTGCGCAGGGGTGGTCCCAACTACCAGGAGGGCCTCCGCTCCATGCGGGAGAGCGTCGAGGGCATGGTGCGTTCCTTCCTCCCTCTCCATCACGTTAGCGCCAACCGCCATGCGCAGCAGCAGCAGCACGCAAAGCAGCTCTTCGTCTTAGACTATCAATGAGACGAAGAGAAGAGAAATCGCGTGCAAGATCGAAGGGTGTTCAAAATGCTTGCTCCTCTTCGGGGGATTCGGTTTAACTGAGACTTGAATCGCCTGTGGGGAGTGAGTGCCATCAAACTCCCACATTCCATTTCTTATTTTTCCTTTCTCTTCTTTCTTTCCTTCCTCCCACTGTGAGACTGACATGCCTTCTCCGTACAGCAAATTCCCATCGTCGTGTCCGGCCCCGAGACCCACATGACCGCCATTTGCCAGCTGGCCATCGATGACCTGAAGAGCGCCATTGAGGGCGGCGAGGCCTCCAGGTACTAATCACCACATGCTCGCGCGTATGCAGCGCAGCCCGATCTAACTCGTGGGTGGGCGTACCAATTTCTTGCACGCAGCATGACCCGCAACAAGAGCTGGGGCAACCTCGAGGCGGCTGAAAGCCCCGAGCTGCAGTTCAGCCCCCAGGCTCCTCCCGCCGACGGCCCCAAGCAGCCCGTCACGGTCTCGATCGCCGACGGTCTCCCCACCGACGAGAGCCGCACTCTTGCCCAGTCGCAGGGTGCCTACGCCCAGCACAAGCCCGTCCACACCCTCTTCAGCAGCGAGACCCGTGCTGTCGTGTACGGCATGCACCCCGTCGCCGTGCAGTCCATGCTCGACTTCGACCACCTGTGCGGCCGCAAGCAGCCCTCGGTGTCGGCCATCGTCTACCCGTTCGCCGGTGCGCACTACCGCAAGTTCTTCTGGGGCTCCCAGGAGATCATGATCTCCGTCATGCCCTCGCTCGCCGAGATCTTCGCCAAGAACCCCTCCAGCAAGCTCGACACGCTGGTGAACTTTGCCTCGTGCCGCTCGGTCTATGAGTCAACCAAGGAGGCCCTGGCTATCCCCAACATCAAGACCATCGCCATCATTGCCGAGGGCGTGCCGGAGAGGCGCACGCTCCAGCTCATCAAGCTCGCCGAGACCAGGCCCGAGGCGGCCGGCGGCCGCGTGACCATCATTGGTCCGGCCACCGTCGGCGGAATCAAGCCCGGCTGCTTCCGTATCGGTAACACTGGTGGTCGTCTGGACAACGTGCTGGCCAGCAAGCTCTACCGACCCGGCAGCGTCGCCTACGTGTCCCGATCCGGTGGTCTGTCGAACGAGCTCAACAACATCGTCTCGCGAAACACCAACGGCGTCTACGAGGGTATTGCCATCGGCGGCGATCGCTACCCTGGCACCACCTTCATGGACCACCTCCTCCGATTCCAGGTAAGTCGCGCGCGTCCGAATTGCGTCGTAGATGCAGAGTGCATTGTGCTCATCATTTTCACTACAGGCTGATCCGGGCGTGAAGATGATGGTCCTGCTGGGTGAGGTCGGCGGCACTGAGGAGTACAAGGTGTGCGAGGCCCTCAAGAACGGCACCATCACCAAGCCCATCGTGGCCTGGTGCCTGGGCACGTGCGCCAAGATGTTCCCCACCGAGGTCCAGTTCGGTCACGCCGGCGCCTGCGCCCACTCCGACCTGGAGACCGCCGACGCCAAGATCCGCGCGCTCACCGAGGCCGGCGCCCACGTCCCCTCGTCCTTCAATGAGATCGCCACCCTCATCAACAAGGTCTACACCGATCTCGTCCAGAAGGGCGTCATCGTCGTCGGCAAGGAGCCCCCTCCGCCCAAGGTACCATCCCGTTCATCTCTCCCTCACCTTCAGCATCAACCACCGCACAACTGAGAACTCGATGCATCCTGGCCATGATGCATCGAGGGGTTTTATAGTGCAACAGCGAAATATCTACACTTACCTGAATCAGATCGTGTGAAAAAATACGCCAGTGGCCGCTCCAGGCCTTGGAGTACACAAAGCACACAGACATTTCTTTTTCCACTCTTACACTTGACTACCACACACACCTCGCGTTGGTTCGCATTCGCTAATCGTCCTGCGTTGGCCTTGTGCGCAGATCCCCGTGGACTTCGCGTGGGCGAGGAAGCTGGGTCTTATCCGAAAGCCCGCTTCGTTCATCTCCACCATCTCCGACGAGAGAGGCGAGGAGCTCATGTACGCCGGCATGCCCATTTCCCAGGTCTTCGAGGACGAGATCGGCATCGGCGGCGTCATCTCGCTGCTGTGGTTCAGGAAGAGGCTGCCCCAGTACGCCTGCAAGTTCATCGAGATGGTGCTCATGATGACCGCCGACCACGGTCCCGCCGTCGCCGGTACGCGCCCACCACCTCCACCCTCTTTCTTTTTTTTCTCTCTCTGGAAACACGACCACCGCTATATGATGACCACATTATGCACTATATCGAACACCAAACGGTGTTATGAAGGATTTTCTCAGATGAACGTCTGAAACGACGATCGTGTTCTCTTCTTCCTTTCTTTTTCTCTTCGTTCTTTGCCTTGCATTGATGATGACTTATCACCGGCTTGGCCATCGTGCAGGTGCTCACAACACCATCGTGACTGCTCGTGCCGGGCGCGATCTGGTGTCTTCGCTCTGCTCGGGTCTCCTCACCGTCGGTCCCCGTTTCGGTGGTGCCGTGGACGGTGCGGCCAAGACCTTCTCGTGGGGTTACGACACTGGCCTCAGGTACACACCGACCTCTCCCCCCCATAAATATGGTCTAAATCCTACTCGTCACCCGCCACTCACGTTCTTCTTCATCTTCGTCAACACAGCCCCTTCGAGTTCGTCGAGGAGATGCGCAAGAGGAAGGAGCTGATCGCTGGTATCGGCCACAAGGTCAAGTCCATCCACAACCCTGGTACGTGCCACCCACCACTACCCACCACTCAACGCTGTCGCCTCAGCAATGCCCACTTTTTCTCATCGCATCGTGTGTGTTTGTGTGCGTCACGCGCAGACAAGAGAGTGACGATCCTCAAGGAGTTCGCCCTCAAGCACTTCCCCGCCCACCCGGTGCTGGACTACGCCCTCGAGGTTGAGGTGCTCACCACCAAGAAGAAGCCCAACCTCATCTTCAACGTCGACGGCTGCATCGGCTGCTGCTTCGTCGATCTGCTCAGGCACTGCGGCGCCTTCGCTCCCGAAGAGGTACGTTTCATCCGTGTGTCGTGTCGTTGGTCGTGTCGTGTCGTGTCGTGTCGGGGCGCCAAACGATGTCGACAGCTAATGTTATGATTGCAGGCTGAGGACTACCTGAAGAACGGATTCTTGAACGGTCTGTTCGTGCTGGGTAGGAGCATCGGTTTCATTGGCCACTTCCTCGACCAGACCAGGCTCCAGGAGGGACTCTACAGGCACCCGACGGACGACATCTTCTACATGACCACGTCGGGTCCCGACCAGTCGGTTGTTCCCCTCTAAACAGGCAACCGCGCGCACTCTACACCAACGTCATGATGATGATCATCACCCCCTTTTTTTATGATCATTATTTACATACCGCCACGAACACATCCGAGGAGAGAGACAGAGAGGCCAATTTTGAGGAGATGCCGCCCAGGCACACAACACACTTGCACAGCGCTTGCCACAATAAAGAACGATACCCACAGCGCTGCACTACACGCACACGCAGCTTCCAGGCCCTCCATGAAGGCCATCATTCGCGATCTCTTCACCAGCGATGTTGGTTGCAGATGGCAGGAGTGAGTGCAGACAGAGTAATGGATGATGGAAATGCCAGCACGCACGCACTCGCACTCACACGACAGCTCACGCTCAAGGCTGTCGGATACGGGAAGGGGCGGGCAGGGCTAGCCCCCATGGTTGTTGGATACGGCCATACTGCGTTCAGAAAGCACCGCTTCCCATCCGAACAGCGAAGTTAAGCTACGCCAGGCGGTGCTAGTACTGGGGTGGGCGACCACCCGGGAATCCACCGTGCCGTATCCTCTTATTTTGCAGGCTTAACCCCCCCCCACTCGTCCTCTTTCTGCAACACTCCATTAAAAACTTTTAAATTCTTCTTGGAAAGCATCTTTTCTTCAGGGCTAAAACGATCGGCAACATGAAGTGAGTACCTCCTCAAATTTGGTCAACGAAGACGCCCTCCATCTTGCGTGTCTAAGAGGACACCACGTAAACGAGGCAGGTTGCTGATCTTCATCAAAATGCAGGTTTTATTTGGAAGATTTGTTGGTGTACTTTCCGTACACTTACATCTACCCGGAGCAGTACTCCTACATGCTCGCCCTCAAACGCTCCCTTGATGCCAACGTATGTTCTTCATCAACATTGCAGTTCTCAACTCCATTTATGATTGGTTTAAACCAGTCATCTTTTTTAATCACTTGTAGGGTCCGTGCGTGCTGGAGATGCCGTCCGGCACGGGCAAGACTGTGTCGCTGCTGTCGCTCATCACGTCCTACCAGCTCGCCCACCCCGAGGTCGGCAAGCTCGTCTACTGCTCGCGCACCGTGCCCGAGATCGAAAAGGTTCCTACCAACGACCTCCGCCCGTGCCTGCGTGTGCGGTAGTGCGTGTGCGTGTGCTAGAGCTTACGGTTGGGCGCAGGCGGTTGAGGAACTGCGACGAGTGGTCGCCTATCGCGATCAGGAGCTGGGGGACGATGCGCCCAAGTTCTTGGGACTCGCCCTCAGCGCCCGGCGCAACCTGTGCATTCACCCGCAGGTGAGCCAGCACACGCAAGGCGTCGTCGTCGATTCCAAATGTCGCGGCCTCACTTCGTCATGGGTCAGAGCAGAGGTACCGCTCATGTGCGTGTGCGTGTGTCGTGCGTGTCGTGCGATGTGCATTGATGCGCGTGGCTTGTTCGCTTGACTCTCCAGGCGGACAAGTACAGAGGGCTGCACGAAGAGACGACCGACGGCCAAGGCCGGCGCAGCGTCGGTCCCGTGGAGCTGTGCGACTTCTTCGAAGAATACGAGAAGAACGGACGGTGCGTAGTGCACTACCCCTTTTTCTTTTCTTTTCTTCCCCCGGTGCTCTGGGCTTGGTGGCTGGTGGTGGTGGTCAGCTGACTGTGCGGGCCACTGCGCAGGGACGTGCTCTTGAACGGCGTGTACTCGCTGGGCGACCTGAAGCAGATCGGGAGGGAGCGCGGGTGGTGTCCCTACTTCCTCGCACGGCACCTCATCAACTTTTCGCACGTCGTCATCTACAGGTGCGGCTGCGACTGCCGCTCTCAACCGTTGGTTGCCTTGCGTTGAGAGAGAGAGAGAGAGAGAGAAGGCCAAGACTGACTCACATCTTGTGGTGTTCGCGTGTTGGGTGGGTGGTGGCCCAGCTACCAGTACATCATCGACCCCAAGATCTCGGACCTGGTCTCGAAAGAGTTCAAGAAGAACTCCATCGTCGTGTTCGACGAGGCGCACAACATCGGTAGCTCTCTGTCCACACCACTGCTAACAATAATAATATTCTTCTTCTTTTTCTTTTTCTTTTATTGTTGTTTTGTTGTTATTATTCTATTATTCGTGTTATTATTAACGCGTTGAGGTCTGACGTCGTCAACTGGCCGCCAGACAATGTGTGCATCGATGCGCTTAGCGTCAACATTGACAAGCGAATCCTCGGCGCATCGGCCAGAAGCGTGAAGAACCTTTCCACGAACATCACCAGGTGAGGCTCATTCCTCGGCATCAAGCGCGGTGTGTAGTGCGTGCCCCGCGCGATGTAGGCTCTTCTCACGTGCGGCGGCGACGCATTCAGAATCAAAGCCACGGACGCGGACAAGCTCAAGAAGGAGTACAACCGGTTGGTGGAGGGCCTGTCCGGAATCGCGCGCATCGCAGACGAAGCCAAGGCCGATCCAGGTACCAACCTACACGACACGACACACACTTTTCGATCGCTGCTCACTCGTTCCCTTTGTAGTGTTGCCTGACGATGTCATCCAGGAGGTGATTCCGGCCAACATCCGCAAGGCGGAGGACTTCATCGACCTGCTCAAGCGGTTCCTTCAGTACCTCCAGGCGCGGCTCAACACCAAGCAGGTGATCAGCGAACCGCCGCTCGCCTTTCTACAGAGCTGCCAGGAGGCCACCAAGATCGTACCCAAAACACTGCGGTACCTCACTGCGCCTTACCAGTCGCACCAGGATTGTATTCTGAGCGGTTGTGTGTGTGTGTCGTGTGTCGTGTGTCGTGTGTCGTGTGTGTGTGTGTGTGTGTGTGTGTGTGTGTGTGTGTGTTGTCGTGTGTCGTGTGCAGATTCTGCGCTGGTAGGCTCTCGTCGCTGCTTAGGGCGCTGGAGATATCGGACACAGCGGAGTACCAGCCCCTCGGCGTGGTGTGCGACTTTGCCACTCTCCTCGGGACCTACCAGAAGGGCTTCTCCCTCATCATCGAACCTCGAAGTGACGAAGGTGCACCCGCCTCCCTCCCCATTCACGCCTGCCCCGTTCCGTTTGTTTGCTTCCCCTCACAACCATCACAACCATCACACGACACACGACATGTACGACACAGAGGTGGAGAACAACACAATCCTGCAGTACACGTGCCTCGACGCATCGATCGCCATGCAGCCCATCATCCGCCGCTTCCGGTCGGTGGTGATCACCTCGGGGTACCCATTCTCTATGCTACGCTACGCTCCGCTTCAGGGTCCGGGGCTGCTGCTCTGACAATGATCGGGTCCGACTCCCCGTAGGACCCTGTCTCCGCTGGACATGTACCCACGCATGCTCAACTTTATGCCGGTCGTCACCGAGCGGCTCGGAATGAGTTTGAACCGGTACGTGAGTCCCCCATCCACGCGCCCTGCCATGTGCAGCGCACGGGCTGCTCACTGTGCGTGGTGTGTGCGGCGCGTGCTGTTCAGTGCGTGCGTGTGTCCGTTGATTGTGACGCGAGGCAGCGATCAGGAGGTGATCAGCACCAAATTCGAAGGCCGCAGGGATCCCTCCGTGCTGCGCAACTACGGCGCGCTCCTGCTCCAGTTCACCACCGTCGTGCCCGACGGCATGGGCACGTCACCCCCCCCCCCCAAACGCATTCCACACATTTCACATTCCACATTCCAAAGTGGTGGCTGACCTCCTGGTCGGCGTAGTGTGCTTCTTCCCGTCGTACCGGTACATGGAGGAGACGGTGTCGGTCTGGGACGAGATCGGCATCCTGCGGCAGGTGGTGCAGCACAAGCTCCTCTTCGTGGAGACGCCCGACTCGGTGGAGTCCTCCCTCGCGCTCTCCAACTATCGGTACAACACGCAGCACAGCCTCGCTCGCCGTGTGTCGTGTGTGTGTGTGTGTGTGTGTGTGTGTGTCGTGTGTGTGTGTGTGTCGTGTGTCGTGCGGCTGTTGATTGACTTCTCGCTGTGTTTGGTGCCACAGGCGCGCATGCGACACGGGCCGAGGGGCGATTCTCTTCTCGGTGGCGCGAGGCAAGATTTCAGAGGGCATCGATTTCGACCATCACTATGGAAGGCACGACACGCACAACACGACACGACACGCACACGACACACGACACCTGTGCACATCGCACGAGCTGACCACACCGCACACGCGCACACAGGTGTGTGATCCTGTTTGGCATTCCCTACATGAACACGCAGAGCAGGATACTGCGGGCTCGCTTGGAGTTCCTGCGCGACAACTACCAGATCCAGGAGGCCGAGTTCCTCACCTTTGACGCCATGCGCACTGCCGCGCAGTGCGTGGGTCGAGTCATCCGCGGCAAAAAGGACTACGGCATCATGGTACACCTCGCCACGTCTGTGTGTCGTGTGTGTCGTGTGTGTCGTGTGTGTCGCGTGTTGTGTGTTGCCTTGCTCATCATCGACGGACGCGGTTGTCAAGGTGTGGGCCGACAAGCGGTACAATCGACTGGACAAGCGGTCGAAGATGCCCCAGTGGGTGTCCGACAACCTGCAGCATTCGCACCTCAACCTCTCCACGGAGATGGTACGACGCCTCGTTCTTCGTTCTTTCACGCGTTCTTCTCTTTCGTTCTTGGCTCCGACTGACGCCAACCCGGGCGCGCGCAGGCGGTGAGCTTGGCGCGCACTTTCCTGAAGGAGATGGCGCAGCCATTCTCGCTCACGGCGCAGTTGGGCAAGGCGCTGTGGACGCTGGAAATGGTGGAAAAGCAACCCACCAGCAAGAAGCCCACCCACATCGCACTCACAACCGCTGCCACCTCTCCTTCCTACGAGGGCGACGACCAGCAGCATCCGCCTTCCTCTTCCTCATCCTCATCCACATGATTTTAAATGCAGAGCTTTTTTGCCCATTCAGTAGAGTTACCATTTGGAGGAGCCAGCCTTGGTTTGGTGGCAAAAAAATATAAACTATAAATTGAACCTATCAACAACGCCTGCACGCCGATTTTCGATCGGTAATCGATAAGCTTTGGGGTTATTTCCCGGATATCTGGTATGTAAGGAACGGAGCTTTGGAGGCACGCAAACCACAACGCAACCAACCATCACAAAGTTTGAGAGAGATGAGCGAGACGTGGAAGCAGCCCCTGTCCTACCTTGGCGTGGCCGCCCTCTCCGCCGGCGCTGCCGTGGCCGGCTACCGATACTTGACCGGCTACCGATACACCACCGTCGTCCCGCCCCCTGCCGCTGCTGCTGCCGTCGTGCCCGCCGTCGTTGATGAATCGACCAACGCTGACGAGATCGAGCTGGCCTTCAAGGCCGTGCAGAACCACATCTGCCAGTTCCTCGAAGACGAGAGCGGACAGCGCTACAAGGAGGACACGTGGAGCTACGACAAGGGCTCCGGTGGCGGCATCTCGCGGGTGTGGGAGGCCCTGAGCGACGACGAGCGCCACCTGCTCCTCGAGAAGGGCGGGGTCAACTTCTCGGGCATCCACGGCGCTGCCATGCCCGACAGCGCCGCTACGCAGTTCAAGATTCCGCCCAACACGGCCTTCAGGGCCACGGGGGTGAGCCTGGTCATACATCCGCGTACGCCCCACGTCCCCACCATCCATGCCAACATCCGCTACTTCGAGTGTGGGCCGCGGTGGTGGTTCGGGGGCGGCGTCGACGTGACCCCCTACTACGTTAATCGAGAGCGCGTGGTCGAGTTTCACAAGTTGCTACGCGCGCTGTGCGAGGAGTGGGGCTACAGCTACGAGGCCTTCAAGAAGCAGTGTGATGCCTACTTCCTCAACACGCACAGGAAGGAGGCGCGAGGCGTGGGCGGCCTCTTCTTCGACCACCTCACCACCAGCGACGCGCTGCCCAAGAGCAAGAAGGAGATCTGCGACTTCCTGGTGGCGCTGGGCATGCTCTTCCCGCAGCTCTACGGCCCCTTCATCCACGAGGGCAAGGACAAGGAGGTGACGCCCGAGCAGCGCGAGTTCCAGCTCTACCGCCGCTCGCGCTACGTCGAGTTCAACCTCCTCCACGACCGAGGCACCAAGTTCGGCCTCCAGTCCGAGGGCCGCGTCGAGTCGATCCTCATGTCCATGCCGCCGCTGGCCCGATGGAAGTACAACTGGCACCCGGAGGAAGGCACGCCAGAGGCCGAGCTCTATGACATCATCACCCCCAAGGACTGGGCCTCCATGTAGTGTGTGTATCACGAGACTATATAAGTTCAGGAGCTAAACATCATCTTAACTACAACACGCATCGCACCCCACGCAACACTCACCGCCGCACGACACGCGCGGCACTTGGAAGAGCACACGGTGCTCACCGTGTGGAGCTGTGTTGATCTCGTGCAAACAAGGGTTGGGAGAGGGGACAAGAAGATGGATTGAAGAAAGAGACAATCTGTGTTGATAGGGGCAACAACAACAAATCCCACCAGGGTGGTTGGAAGCAGCATAAGCTACAACGACGAGGTTTAACGGTAACGCCTGAGCGAGACCTTGTTGTTCCTCTTCCAGACGGCGCGCCTCGAGGGCCTGGACTTGGTGTAGTTGTGACCCTTGCCACGGAGACCCCTGTACTTCTTGCCAGCGGAGGTCAGACCCCTCATCTCGCGGTGCTTGTGGGTGGGGGCGGCGATCCAGTTCATCTTGGGGTCGCGACGGACGGCCTTGTGGAAGGGATCCACGAGGATGATCTCGAAGAACTTGAAGGTGGCATCCTATAATCATAATCGCGAAACAAAGTTGTTAATTGCGGCCGGAGATTGACGAATGAATGGAGAATGGGATGTAGCGCATACCTGGGCAACCCAGTAAGAGTTCAGGACGCGGAGGTTGCCGCAGCGACGGCCAGCACGCTCCTCAGCGACGGAACGGAGGGACCTCTGGAACTTGAGGGCGTTGACACCCTGGGTGGCGGGCTTACCGTGGACGCGACCCTTCCTGATCTTCCTCTTGCGGCCACCACGGCGGACGCGCACTCTGTAGATGACGAAGCCCTGCTTGGCCTTGTAGCCGAGACGGCGGGCCTTGTCGGGGCGGCTGGGCCTGCTGACGCGCAGAACCATGGGGTACTGCCTGTACTCCCAGCACCTGAGCCTGGCGAGGAAGCGCATCACGTCGGACTGCTTCTTCCTCCAGAGTTCCTGGACATACTTGTAGGCGCCTGAAGATTACGAAAACACAAATCACACAGTCAATCTTCTAACCTTACTCAAGCTCAAAGCCTGGATTTGCTCCACGCATTTACGGAGGGGGAGAGGAGGGTGGCCATACCCATGATGCGATGCGGATAGGGGAGAAAGAGAGAAAGGATAAGTCTGAAGTGGCCGTGCCCACAAAAAGACGGCCACCAGTTTTTGTCGACTTCGTTTTTTCAATCCCCGCTATTTCCTCTTTTTTATTTTACATTTTTATTTCTTTTTTAGCGGGAAGAGAAGGGAAGGAGGGCAGTCATCAGTCGGTGTTGATGGTCTTGTAGGGCGAGGCTCGGGCGGCGAGGAAGAGGGAGAAGGCCGTGGCGAGAGCCGACGGGATGAATATGAAGTCGAACCACCGGTGGTAGAAGTTGAACTGAATATCGCCCAGCACTTGTGTGATGGCCTCTCTGTGTGTTGCGTGTAGACGCGTGAGAATGTAACACGCACACGCAGACGCACATGCACCATCGCACACGCGCACACATAATCGCACACGCACACGCGCACGGAAAGGTGTAGAGCCAGCTTGTGCGTACCTGTACTGAAGAGGCAAACTCATCCGGAGGAGGAGAACGGACGACACGAAGTACATGCCCATCACATGGGCCAGGAGCAGGACGATGCTGTTGGACGTGACGCTGCTCGAGTAGGCGTAGAACAGCTGTTGGTGCGCCCACAACCGCGTTTCCACAGTAATCAATGAGCGCTTGCAGTGGTCATCCCAATGGGGCAACCGACAACCAGCAGCATGGCCCCTAGGCAAGGTACCTTCATCAACTGGTTGAGGAAGCCGCGAATGGAGGCGGCAATGATGATGCCGACGAACAGGAAAGATATGTGCTGCGACCAGAAGGGCACATCGATCTCCACGTGACAGAACCTGAGTTGGTTGTCGGCATCGGTGGCGGCGGTGTGAGTCGATAGGGCCTTAAAGCAATGATGGAGGTGGCGGAGAACGTGAAACGGGACTTACTTGAGCAAGAGCGAGATGCCCTTGGTGACGGGGTCGGTCGTGGCGACTCGATCGAAGATGATGTTGATGGTCGCCTGACATCACCAAAGAAGAAGAAAATGGGAGTGAGACAAGGAAGGAAGGTGGAGCGGAAAAGCAAGGCGCACCATGAAGAGCTTGTAGATGCAGTAGCCGGCGAGGAAGTAGCCCAGCAAGTTGTACAACCGGCCCTGCATCGTACGCGAGAACTTGATCCTCTCCTGCACGCACACGCCGGACAGAGACAGTCAGTCAGTCAGTCGCCGCAGTGAAGAGACACGCGCGCACGACGCGAGGCTTCTGACCTGCGCGAGTCGGAGGTGGTGGATCTCCAAGAACAGTTCCCGCCCAAAGTTCTCCAGAGCGCCCGTCTCCTGTTCCAGCGCCTCGAGTTCTATTCCACGCAAACGAGACCCACACCGAACGAGTGACGCGCATCAGCCGGCAGACCACGCGAACAGCCACAGCCACGGCCGCGGCCACAAAGATTGCGCGCGTACCGGTTTGCATGGCGTCGCCTCGGTCAGCGCCCGGAAGGAAGCCTGCGAGTCGCGACACGAAGCCCTTCTGCGCGCACCTCGCCGGTCAGGCACGGCCTGGGCGAAATGGAAAGGAAAGAGGGAGGCGGGCTGGCCAATACCGACGACGGTTCGGTCGGGCGCCTGTATTGTGTGTTCACAAAGGCCAGGCGCTTCTTCTTCTTGAGGATCTTGTCCATGGTCTGGATGTACTGCTTTTCCAGCACCAGCACCTCCTCCTCGTTCACGTGCCTATATGCCACCACGCGGAGCACCACACACACATCAACAGCGCCTGTTAGCGGACAAGAACATCACCATCACCGCCATTGCCGCGGCTTTCAAGGCGCCGATGAGCGGGAACACGTGCTTGAGGAAGTAGGCAGAGTAGTCGTAGGGACACTGGACCGCGCCGTAGCCCTGGGCGATGTGTGGTGACAAGACGGTGGGGTGATGATTGGTTATTCAATCGAAAGGGACGCAGAAATGAGGGCGCCCGAAGAATGTAATACGAACCGAGAGAAAGGCCATTACGGTGACGCCCACGACTCCGATAAGGCTCACGCCCATCTCGATCGACAGCATCCCTTTGGGGTGAGTGGGTGGGTTGTCGGTGCGATCAGTCTCAGTCGCGCTCCGTGATAAATAGGAGAGAGCTTCGTGGGTACCGTGGTGGGCCTTCACGATGGGGAACGGGTCGCCGAGCTTGTAGAAGCCCCACACAAACACGACCGACATGGCCAGCGCCAGCGCCAGCCGCTTGTTACGACCCGACACTGGTGCGCGCCACACGGTTGCGTTGCCAGTAAGTCGACAGAGATCAGTGTGGCCGGGGCAGGCCATGATGGGGTGGGATGGGTACGGTAGGGCGACAGGAGGAGGTAGAACTGGTAGAAGGGCACCACGCAGAGCAGGCCCACCAGCATGAGATACAAATCGATCTTCCAGTTGAGCCATCGCGAGCTGACCACGTGCATGGTGGCGAGCAGTGAGCATCAATGTAAAAAATACGGAACATAAAAATAAAAATCTGTAATCATCAGATGGATTGTTAGATTTGTTGAGTAGCGTACTTTGAGTCCAAAAAGCCGACAATCTCGAAGATGATGAGCTGGAACATGCTGCAGCTCAGCGTGAATGTCGAACAGAAGAGGAATTGGACGATTGGGTCCTTTGCCTCATAGTCTTTGAACAGCTTTTTTCGATAGAAGAGCAGCCCGAAGCCGAAGTAGGCCCCGTGCAGAATCACCAGCAGGAACGTTTCCTGCAACAGCCGCTCCATCTCTTGTAGCAACGCACTGAGTGCAGCCGTTTGTTTGTTTTTTGTTTTTTTGATCAATAAAAACAAAAAAAAACAAAAAAAAACAAAAAAGGCCAAGCTTGGCACAGAGAGTACAGCAAAACAGTGCTTGTTGAAAGAGAACGTCAAGGCACTAACTCGGGATGAGAAAGAAAAGGAGCACGTCGCGTTGAGGTGGAAGGGCCAAGGCCGCCACCTGGCGGATGGTCGGTTCGCCGCGAGAGATGGGTTGTTGTTTTTGTGGTCATTTACTCGGCGGCCTTGGGCGGCGGGCTGAGATCGGCGTCCTTGCCAGTCACGCGCTTGTAGAGGTCGAGGATATCGATACATGTGGTTTCAAAGTGGGACGTGGCATCGTACGACGTGGACACGAAGATCTTGTCCGAGGTACCATCATCGGTGGGCACCAGCATGGGCGACACCGAGGTGAACCTGACATCAAGAAATGAGTATATGTAAGTACTAAGGTGGGTGCCAACCAACAAGTCCGTCTGCATTGGTGCACGCGCTGAGGATGGAAGGGTGCGTACTTCTCGATGATGGGACCCATGAGGTCGAAGGCGGCCTTCAGCTCAGCCTCGGGGTTGTTGGTCTCCACGGTCGTGGACGCAATGGCGACGAACTTGCCCTTGGCGCACACGTTGTGGGAGGAGGAGACAACCGAGATGTAGATGTCTGCGCACGCGAACGAACAGGTGAGCAAAAAAAGAATTGGAAAAAATATAGAGAAAACCAGAAAAGGCGATTGAAACTTCGCAGTCGTGGATGAACAACGTACCCGACTTGCGGCCAATCTGCTTCTGGGGCAGAATGATCTGGCAGCTCTCCGAGTTGTTGGTGTTGGGGATGGGGTGGTCGAGGAAGCAGATCGTGCGCACAACGTGACCCACCTGGCGGACCTTGCCGGGGAAGTACGAGGGGTCACCGATGACGAACTTGCACCTGGCCACCTCACCCTCAGACTTGATTCCGACAACCTTGCCGCCCTCCATGATGACCTCCTCGACGGGCTTGTTAAGCATGTAGGTACCGCCGTGAATGGCGCTGAGCCTGTGGTGCGATGATTGGGGGGGGGCGAGATTAGAGATGTGTAGAGACATTGAACGGCTTTAGAGGCAACTAGCTGACGTACCTGGCGAAGGCCTGAGGAAGCTCACCGAGACCGTAGAGCGGGTAGATGTAGGGAGACTTGGTATACCTGGCGAGCGACTCGACGTAGAGACGAATCCTCTCGACAGTGGGGAGGGCGGGCTGCGAGAGGTACTCGTCGTTGACGTGGAGCGCCAGCGAGTGACCGACGAAGTCGATGGTGTCCTCTCCGAGACCATAGGCCTCGAAGAGCTCCTTCATCGTCATGCGGCGAAGGTCATAACCTGCATTTTGAACAAATGTTAATAAAACGTTCGCCGATCAAGCAATGATGGGGAGCTGACGGTACCCTGGTGGGTCTTGCTGTTGTTCTCATCGTATTCCTGGACGTACATGAAGAACTTCTTGCAGCGACGCTTCTCGAACATGCCCATGAGGGGGCTCTTGAGGGCCTCCACGTCGGTGGCGGGCACCTTGTGGACCTTACCCTGCACCACGACGTACGAGCCATCGACCGACTTGAACTCGAGGTAGCGAGTGACGTCGGTGTGGATCAGCATCTTCACGAGGATACCTGTGAGGTGGGAATGCATCGACGTGAGCTGACTCACCATTGCAAACCATTTGCTCGCTAACCCCCCCCCGAGGAAGGAGCGAAGCAACGAACCGCTGGCCATGATGAACTTGGGGATGAGATCGACGTTGTAATCGCGGGACTGACCCAGAGTGGCAGGGGGAGCAGCGTTGCCCTTGAACTTCTCGTAGAGCTGGGTGAGATTGAGCGACGCGCAGTCGCCGCCGTAGTAACCATTGCGGTCCATGTGCAAAACCTTGAGGCCACCAACCGACAGCATGCCGCTGAGCACGCACTCCTTGAGGCCAGTGCCAAGAACGATGCAATCATACTCCTCGTCCATGATGATTGTTTGGGTCGATGATTCGAATAAAAAGACTGAGAGGGAGAAGAAGAAGCAAGCTGCTTGATGTGTGAATGAAACAAAAAAAAAGATGCTCGCGTCAGGGCGGCACACGTCGCCCCACACAGCAGAAGTCTCCCTTCTTCGATCGCCATTCGCCCAATCCAATTATGTCGACGCCAATTCGACGTGCGAAATTTCGTTGACCACACGCCCGCAGACTACGGTCCAACGAAAACAAAAAAACACAAAAAAAACACTTGCCACAACAAGATGGAAACGCAACGAGCCTACAGCCCTGTTGGAGCTTCCAACCTGCCCTTCCACAAGCAGGTGATGGCAGGCGCACTGGCCGGTATGGAAGCAACTCTGAATCAGATCCCCCAGACAATTTAATTGATTTAATTGATTTTGCGTCAGGTCTTTGTGAGGTGTTGTGCATGTATCCTCTTGACGTGGTGAAGACTCGCTTCCAGCTGCAGACCGCGGCCGAGGCTCGCTACTCGTCTGTCCTGGGCACCTTCCGCGACATCATCAAGACTGAAGGGTACGTCCCCGAGTCCCAACTTTCCTCATCACCTTGCCATACAATTTATGGCCACCGGAGCTGAGCGGAGGCCGCCACCGGTGATGTTGATGGTGGCGACCTATACCAGAACATTTTCTTTTTATCATCTCACTGTCTCGGTCTGCTTTTGTGTGCGGGGTGGGTGACACGGGGTGCGTGGGGCACGGACAGGTTCAGCAAGCTGTACCGCGGCATCGCCTCGCCGATCATGGCCGAAGCGCCCAAGCGAGCGATGAAGTTCTCGATGAACGAGCAGTACAAGAAGCTCTTCACCAACGCCAGCGGCCAGCTCAGCGGTCCGGGCCACGTCGCCGCGGGCGGCTGCGCCGGTATGACCGAAGCCCTGGTCAACTGCCCCTTCGAGCTGGTCAAGGTCCGCATGCAGGCGCGGTCCAACGCGGGCCTGTACAAGAACACCTGGCACGCGGCGCGGTCCGTCATCCAGACCGAGGGCGCGTTGACGCTCTACCGCGGCTTCGGCTCGATGCTGTGGCGCAACGGCGTGTGGAACGGTGCCTACTTCGGCATCATCCAGCAGGTCAAGCGCCTGCTGCCCGTGTGGTCGTCGGAGCGCGGCCAGCTGGCCACCAACTTCACCGCCGGCACCATATCCGGCCTCATCGCCACCATGCTCAACACCCCGTTCGACGTGGTCAAGTCGCGCATCCAGAACACGCTGCCGGGACAGCCGCGGCGCTACACCTACACCCTGCCCGCCCTGGCCACCGTTGCGCGCGAGGAGGGCTTTGCTGCGCTCTACAAGGGCTTCGTGCCCAAAGTCCTTAGACTCGCCCCCGGCGGTGGTATCATGTTGGTATGTCTACCACCACACCAAAAAACAGGAGTCGCGTTTGATACCGAGAGAGAGAGAGAGAGAGAGTGAGAGCCCAAGCACTCATGCCTGTTTTCTTTTCTCCGTGATGACCAGGTTGCCTTCGACTTCTTCGCTCGCATTCTCTGAGATGGTGAACAACAACAACAACTTGTGGATCACGTGTGCTGGCCAGACAGGAAAAAAATAAATCACGACTGCCGACGGTCACGCACGTCCAAAACGAGTTACAGCCAAGAACGAACTGATAACAGTAATCCAGCAGTACTCTGTTTTTTTGGCATATTAGGAATATGCTCCCTCTATTCCTAATCCCAACCACCTACCCTCGCGAAAAGGCATCGTCACGCGTCTGGCTCGCACCTTTTCTCATTTTTGAAATTGCCATCGGCCGCTTATTCGCCGCAATGGAGCCGCCACGTTCAACGGTCGACAAAAAGTCTGTGGGCACGAAAAGTCCGGTTTTGCGGGTACAAAGCCGGGGCCGGAAGGCGCCGTTTAGTTCTTCCGTCGCACAGTACTGCCCTCAACAGTATCACCCCTCCGCCTCGGTTTCGGATCTTGTCCATCTCCTCTCCTCAATCTCTTCTTCAGACAAATCTCCTTTCCATCAATCAAGATGAGACCCTCCACCCACCACCAGAGCACGTTCAAGGTCGCCAGCGACAAGGTCAAGTACAACGAGGAGCACATTGAGGCCGAGTACGAGTACCAGACCACCGTCGTGGAGGTCAAGGATGGTGAGGCCATCGTCAAGCCCGTCGCCAAGTCCTACACCTTCCGCACCCAGCGCGATGTGGGCCGCGTCGGTACCATGATCGTCGGCCTCGGCGGCAACAACGGTACCACCGTCGTGGCCGGAATCATCGCCAATCGCGAGGGCATCACCTGGCGCACCAACAAGGGCGTCCAGACCCCCAACTACTGGGGCTCCGTGACCCAGGCCTCGACCCTCCGCCTCGGCTCCGATGCCGCCGGCGATGATGTCTACATCCCCTTCCACTCGGTCCTGCCGATGGTGGACCCCAACGAGCTGGTGGTCTCGGGCTGGGACATTTCGGGCCAGAATCTGGCGGAGGCGATGGAGCGCGCGCAGGTGCTGCCATACGATCTCCAGCGCCAGCTGGTGCCGCTGATGAAGGACATGAAGCCGCTGCCGTCCATCTACGAGCCGGACTTCATCGCCGCCAACCAGGCCGACCGCGCCGACAACCTCATCGAGGGCACCAAGGCCGACCAGCTGGCCAAGATCAGGAAGGACATTCGCGAGTTCAAGGAGGCCAACAAGCTCGACCGCGTCATCGTGCTGTGGTCGGCCAACACCGAGCGCTTCTGCGACGTCGCCACGGGCCTCAACGACACGGCCGACAACCTCATGGCCTCGATCAACAACAACGAGAAGGAGGTGTCGCCGTCGACCATCTTCGCCGTGGCCTCGATCCTCGAGGGCGCTCCCTACATCAACGGTTCGCCCCAGAACACCTTCGTGCCCGGCGTCGTCGAGCTCGCCCAGCGCCACAACGTCTCCATCGCCGGTGACGATTTCAAGACCGGTCAGACCAAGATGAAGTCCGTCATGGTCGACTGGCTCATCGGTGCCGGTATCAAGCCCGTGTCGATCGTCTCCTACAACCATCTCGGTAACAACGATGGCAAGAACCTGTCGGCCCCCTCGCAGTTCCGCTCCAAGGAGATCTCCAAGTCCAACGTCGTCGATGACATGGTCGCCTCCAACCAGATCCTCTACGAGGCCGACGAGCACCCCGACCACGTCGTCGTGATCAAGTACGTGCCCTACGTCGGCGACTCCAAGCGCGCCCTCGACGAGTACACCTCGCGCATCTTCCTCGGCGGCCACAACACCATCGCCATGCACAACACCTGCGAGGATTCGCTCCTGGCCGCCCCGCTCATCATCGATCTCATCATCCTCATGGAGCTCATGGAGCGTATCGCCGTCAAGGAGACCTCCAACGAGAAGGACGAGTTCGAGAAGTTCCACCCCGTCCAGTCCATCCTCTCCTACCTCCTCAAGGCCCCCGTCGTGCCCGCCGGTACCCCCGTCGTCAACGCCCTCATGAAGCAGCGCGCCGCCATGGAGAACCTCTTCCGCGCCTGCGTCGGCCTGCCCCCCGAGAACAACATGCTGCTCGAGTGCAAGCTCCGTGAGCGTCCTACTTTCTAAGCTCCTCTTCACCTCCGTCCATCAATCTCTATCATCAATCTCCCACCTTTCTCTCCTCTCTCTTTACTTCTTCACAACCTCTTCCATCCTCCCCCATATTCACCTCCAAACTCTATGAGTGTACACAACAACAACATGCAACGGCGACGACCCGCCAACCTGAGTTCTTTTACAACACATAAAAACCAAAGCTTTTGTGCAAACCACCCGCTTCTTCTTGCATGCGCGACCGTGTGGTCTCTGCTGCGGTGGAGACGGCGTTGTCACCTTCACCTTCTCTGGCGCGTTGTAGTTGCGCTTTGGCGCTATACCTATGCGGCAAAACCAAGCCCGCAAAGTCACCACGCAAGAAGGCGCGGCACTGGCACGCCAGGTGAGCACAGAGCTGACGCAACCCCTTCCTGGAGACCATAAGTACTTCTCCGGTGGAGGGAATGGCGTGCTTCACAAACTGGACCGGCAGGTCGGGAATACGAAGATCCGCTTCTTGTGGGTGTCTTCAGTTCGAAGTTGTACAATCAACGCGTTGTGTAGCGTGGCGCAGACTCGCCCACACTGCCGAAAGGGTGTGCAGTAAACCTCGGCTGGCACTGCCGCAATGAACTCCCCTTGGCCTGCACCACGAGGCGCTTATTTTATGTTAGATAATAAAAACAAAAGGCCAAAAAGGAAAGAGTAATTCGAGTAAAACCCCAGAAGCAAAAGGAGACAACTTGCGATCGGTCGATTTGCTGGGAGCTGGAGAGGGGAGAGAAGAAGCCAAACCAAGCAAGATGAACAGGTGGCGAGTCACGATGAGGAGCTTTGGAACGTGGAGCAATATGATGATGAGGCAGGCGGAAGGGTGGGAAGCCAAGATGCGGCGCACGTGGTACAATGCCAGCGCAGCAGCCAACGCCTTCCTCTATGGCTCACCCACAGAGCGACCTGCCCAGATCCCTTTCATGGCACGCCCCCCCACTCGCGCACGTGCAGATTTTTAAATGCAATTTCAATTTCTCGATTATTAATCTCTAAATTGTGATCTGATTTTTCTTATCATTTACTCCCCTTGATGCTCTACGCCCCGTGCCAACTTGTGCACAACTTCCCCTCGACTCTTTCTCTGCGAATAATAAAACGATTATTATCCGCTACGGGCAGAGTGTGAAGTGTCACACGCTGCTATCTCACGACTCTTCGTCCTCTCCCTGCTCATGTGCAGATCACCGCTGACATGAAGCAGCAGCTCGCCGACCTGGTACGTGTTTCTCCCTCCGTGCTCGTGTTTCTCCCTCCTTGGCCGACTTTCTTTCTCTCTGTGTGGTGTGTGTGCGCGTTGTGCGTGCTACAGGGCTACAAGCAAGATGAAGTGCGACACCTCACGCCCTCGCAGGCCGTAGAGATCATTACGGCGGGCCGGCCACCTACGCCACGTCCGATCTCTGCCGCCTCCTCTACACCCACCATCGCCACCACTTCATCCTTCTCCTTTCCCTCCTCCTCATCTACACCCGCCTCCGCCTCAGTTTCGTCGCCCGAGGTGGCGCTCGACGCGTCCGGCCGAACCCGAGAATCGGCCGACACGGTGCTCCTCTACAGCCTCGCCGTCGCCGCGCCGCGAGTCGCGGCCGACCGGCCGTCACCATCATCAACAACGTCATTGGCTTCGTCATCGTCTGGTGTCACTGCCCCACCACCACCCACCACATCAAAGAGCATCCCGACACCCACCGCCATCACCGCCATTGCCCTCACCGGCCTCCCTCCGTCCTCTACGTAGAGAGAGACTCGAAGCCAATAGAAGAAGAACGCCGCAACAACAACATTGGATTTCTCTTTCTTATTTCCTGCACCAATTTGATTTATTTATTTTTCTATTTGTTTTTGGCGGTGTTGATCGATTAGATTCTAAAACAGCAAATCAATTGAAAAAAAAGAAAAATGAGACGCAGCACGTCGTTGGCGAGGTCGTTTGGTGGGGCTGCCTCCTCCCGACCCTTCCTCCTCTCTTCCACAAGGTCGACGGCGCTTTACACCCGCCGGGCGTACGCCGATGACGCCCATGTGCCCACCCCCACCGCTGCGGATGTCAAGACCGAACCGGAGAGATTGAGGACCTTCACGCGCGCCGACGTGGCCAAGCACGCCTACGAGGACGATTGCTGGGTCATTATCAACAACAAGGTCTACAATGTTTCGCAATGGGCCGACATTCACCCCGGCGGCAGCGCTATTATCCACGCTGTACCCCCCCCCAATCCACCTTCCCATTTGAATTAATTCTCTTGCGCTTTTTTTCATTCTTGCCATTCATTTCGCAACGTTGCTACTCGTTGATCTAATCGAGTCTAATCTATTCATGGCCTTGTGCAGCACGCTGGAGGTGACGCGACCGACCTCTGGGTGGAGGTGGGCCACACGCCCCGTGCGCGAGCGCTGATGGAGCGGTACTGCATCGGCAAGGTGGCCGAGCCCAAGCGCTACATGGGCGCGTCGTACGGCGCCATGGACCTCGACGAGAGCGGCTACGCGCTCCCCGAGGGCACCCCCAAGGAGGACATCCTCGAAGACGCCTCCAGCTACCGCTACAGCACTCGCTGACCGAACACACACAACACACACGCGGGACACTTCGTGCGTGTCGTTCCCCGCAACAGTACACATAAACAAACACTTTGCGTCTTCATCATCATGGCGTGCGTGTGCGGTGGCGCTGATGTTGAGAAGTTGATGACGATGGATGGAGGTGAATGTACAATCGGTCAGCCTTCTACATCCATGGGTTCGGGCGGGTGGACGGTGGTTTCGACTTGGAAGGGAGTAGAGTCAGAAGAGGAGGCGGAAGAGGGAGAAGAGGCAGCGGGAGCAGCCGGGGCGGCCGGTGGCGCCTCACGCGTCGCCGCGGCGAACGCTGCGGCGTTGGTCGCCACCGTTTCGTTGTAATCGGCCGGGGCCAAGGTCGGGATGATGCCGCTCACCGCAAACATCTGCGTAGGATAGAAGATGATGATGGTGATGATGATGAGTACTGATGGGTTGATGTTGGGACCACTGGGCCTCCCAGGGGGTGAGAGATGAAGTGAAGGGCATCGGAGCGAAGAAGAGAGAGAGAGAGCGAGAGCGAGAGCGAGAGAGTGCACGACGAGGACCAACTCAATCCCCCACAAACAGACAGATGTCGAAGTGAAGGAAATGTAGAGAGCACGGCGAGGAAGAAGGAGTACGGGAGAAGGAGGGAGGAGACGGCGCGCACCTTCTCGATGGCGTTGGTGAACTTGTTGGTCGAGGTGTAGAGCCTGGGCTCGTCCGTGAGCAGCTCGCACAGCCTCTGGAGTGTGAATGGTGGCCTACAGTGCATAGCACGCGTGAGATTGGCGGCTGCCCTGAGGGGCTCAGAGGACGAAGGCCACATACCCAACGAATGACTCGAGGGAACGCACGATCTGCGCACAGCGCTCGTTAATCGAGGCTGCGTCCTGACCCGTGAGGCCCTCCTTTGTGATGAATTCACCAATGACCTGTTGGCAAGGCGATTAAAAACCATTTAACTGCTTCATTTTGCTGATTTGGACGTACCTGTTTAATCACAAATCCAAGCAAGACTCGAAGATGCTCCCAAGAGTAGCTGAATGGCAAGAAGGTGAGATGGAGTGATGATTGTGGGGGGGGGGCAAGAAACTGTAGCTGCGCGTACCAGGAGAGGCCGGTAATGGACACATTTCGCAGCAGTGTCTTAAGGTCATCCGTCAACGCCTTCTCATTTGCCTCAACAAAAGCTGCAATGAGATGGAAAAAAATAAAAAATTAAGGCCAAATTATCAAATACCACCAGCAGATCTTGCCAAACGTAGGCATTACCAGCCAAGCTTCGGGCAAGGGCGTCCGAGTAGGTATCCGCTGGCACCACAGCTTCCGTTTCCGGCGGATTCATTTCGATTACGGTGACCTTGGCCAAAAAATGCGGATAATCTGATCCTTCGCCCACCTGGCCTCGTTGCGCTTTTTGCCGCCCTTTTCTTTTTCGTATTCTCTGCTGCCCAGCAACCGGCACTGCCCCCCCCCGCACACTCACACAACAAGAAACAGTCCAGCGTAGAATAGAATATATATATTTTTTATATAACGCTGTTTGTAGCTAAGTGGTGTGAATAGGTCCTATGTTGGCCTTGCCCCATTCTCTCTCCCCCTCTCTCTCTTCTCTCTCTTGGTCGATCCTTTACAGCTCATCGTGCTCATCGTCCTCCTCGCCGTCCAAATCCACGTCCACACCACCATCATCCTCGTCCTCGGCCTCGGCCTCGGCCTCCGTGGCCTTCTTGGCGGGCTCGGCAGCGGCGGGCGCGGCGAGGTCCTCGATGACGGCCTCGGGGAGGTCGAGCGAGGTGGAGATCATGCGGAGGACGCGGGTGACGAACGAGGCCGGCTGGTCGATGTTGTAGCCCGACGAGATGGCGGCGGTGTCGAGGAGGAGGGTGGCGACGTCCTTGGCGGTGGGGTCGGTGGCGTCGGCGGTGACGAGGCGGTTGAGCTCGAGCACGATCGGGTGGCGCGGGTTGATCTCGAGCACCTTCTTGCCGGCCCACATGCGGGACTTGGGGTCGTCCTTGGAGGAAAGGGCCTGGGCGCGCATGACCTTCTCCATCTGGGCCGTGTGGCCCCAGGACTCGGCGACGAGGGCGCAGGGGGAGCGGGAGAGGCGGTTGGAGACCTTGACGCGGGAGATCTTGGAGGAGAAGGTCTTCTTGAGGTAGGTGATGACCTCCTTGAGGTCTTCCTCGTGGTCCTTGTCCTCGTCCTCCTCGCCGGGGAGCTTGACGCCCTCCTTGGCCAGGTTCACGAGCTTGTACTTGTCGTACTTGGGCAGGTTCTGGAAGGTGTACTCGTCGATGGGGTCGACGGCAAAGAGCACCTCGTAGCCCTTCTCGGTGAGCTTCTCGAGGAGCGGCGAGGTCTTGAGGGCCTCGACGCTGTCGCCCGAGAGGTAGTAGATGTCCTCCTGGCCCTCCTTCATCCTGGCGACGTAGTCATCGAACGAGGTGTTCTCGCCGGTGGTGGACGACAGGTAGCGGAGCAGCTTGGCGAGGCGAGCCCTGTTGCCGCTGTCCTCGATCACGCCGAGCTTGATGTTGGTGCCGTAGCTCTTCCAGAACTTGGCGTACTTGGCCTTCTCCTCGGCAGTCTCGGCATCTCCGAGCTGCTGGAACATGGCGATGGTCTTCCTCACCAGCTTGTTACGGATCACCTCCTATTCATCGACACACCCACCAAAAGCTGTGAGCGGACGGCTGTGTGTCCGGTGGTTGTGGACGGGCGGAGGAGTGCGTACAAGGGCCTTGTGCTCCTGAAGGGTCTCGCGCGAAAGGTTGAGCGGGAGATCGTCGGAATCGACCACACCGCGCAGGAAAGCGAGGTACTTGGGCAGGAGCGCGTCGAGCTCCTCGGTAATGAAGACGCGCCTGACGTAGAGCTTGACGCCCTTCTGGCGAGCGGCGCTATCGAACTGGGAGTACGGGGGAGCCTCGGGCAGGAACATGATGGCCTTGAAGGCACCGTTGTCACCCTCGGCGGTGAAGTGGATGTAGGAGAGAGGGGGCCTGTCCTCCCTGGTGACGGCCTTGAAGAAGTTTTCGTACTCCTACCAATCGCACGAGTCCGGCGCACGTGAGTGCAGTTCCTCATAATGAATAACGACGATGGCAAGGGAAAGAACAGAAGGCATGAGTGTACCTCGTCCTCGATGTCATCCTTCCTCCTGGTCCAGATAGGCTGCTTGTCGTTGATCCTCTCCCAGTCCCAAACGAGCTCGGGGATGGTCTCCTTGACTACCTTCTTCTCCTCGTCGTCCTCGGTTTCCTCGTCGTCGTCAGTGTCGACTTCGGCCTCCTCGTCCTCGGCGTCGTCTTCGGCCTCCTCCTTCACGGGCACGCGCTCGACGTGGCTCTCCCACAGGAAGATGGGGAACGAGATGAAGTCCGAGTAGCGGATGATGAGATCGCGGAGCTTGTCCGACTTGAGGAAGGTCTGCGTGTCGGCGTCCTTCTTGAGGTGCATGGTGATTGAGGTACCACGGCCGAGGGTGTTGCCGCGCGGGTCCTTGACGATGGAGTAGTTAGAGTCGGCGGTCGACTCCCAGATCCACTGGTCGGCATCGTCGTTGGACTTGGACACCACCACGACGCGATCGGCGACGAGGAAGGCCGAGTAGAAGCCGACGCCGAACTGACCGATGAGGTTCGACGAGGCGTCCTTGCTGCCCAACATCTCGGCGAACTGCTTGGTACCCGAGTGGGCGATGGTGCCCAGGTTCTGCACCAGCTCCGCCTTGGTCATGCCCACGCCAGTGTCGGAAATGGTGAGGGTACCATCCTCGGCGTTGGATTGCACCTACATAGAGAGCAAGTGGTCGAGAGCACAAGCCAGGACGGTGAGCGTCAAGGCCAGACAGTCGGCAGGTAAAGAAGCGAGCTGGCGTACCCTGATCTCGAGCTCCTTCTTGGCGTCGAGCTTGGTCGCGTCGGTAAGAGACTGAAGACGGATCTTGTCGAGGGCATCAGAAGCGTTGGAGATCAACTCACGAAGGAACACCTCGCGGTTGGTATAGACGTTGTTGATGATGATGTTCATGATGCGGCTAACGTCGGACTGGAACTCGAACTTCTCCTTGGTCTGCTCAAGGAGCTTGAGTTCTTCCTCAGTGTAGGCAGGCGAAGGCGCGATCGAGCGCTCCTCCCTCTGCGCGACGTCATCGTCCGTCTTCAGTGCAACCTTCTCGGCCTTGAGATCGGCCGTGAGGAGGGCCTCACCATCTGTAGAAACCTCAGCCGAAGCGCCAACACGCGGGGCGAGCAACACTGCAGCATAACAAACGCCATAGGCGTCAGCACGGCATTAATCGTTGAAAATTAATCGCGCTACGCGAAAGATGAATGAGCGAATTGGGGAACGGAGGCTCGTACGTGCAGAGACGAGAGCGGCAACGAGAAGGAAAGGAAGCAGGCGGGCTGCTTGCTGAAGCGACAGCAACATGGTGTCGGTCACTGCTGTCCTGTGTGCGAGTGTGCTCTGTGACGACTACTGAGCTG
The DNA here is from genome assembly GCF_000313135.1 of Acanthamoeba castellanii str. Neff. Classification (NCBI taxonomy): domain Eukaryota; phylum Discosea; order Longamoebia; family Acanthamoebidae; genus Acanthamoeba; species Acanthamoeba castellanii. The sequence goes on from NW_004457442.1 coordinate 394,101, forward strand.
CGACCTCGTGCTGCCTCCACTTTGCTCTCTCCTTCTGGCCACCCGGCATCTCGCCATTGGGCCACGCCAGCCACTTCCCAGATTCTGAAATTTCCAGCGCCCGACCGCCAAATTTCGCAAAACTCCTGACCTCATGAAGGGGAAGGCAGGGGCGCAGAAGAACAAGCCCTTGCGAGGAAGGCAAGCGTAGATCAAAACTGTCTTTGTTTTGGGGGGTTTAGCTAGGGGCGGAGGCTCTTCCGCGCCGCACTATAAACAAGAGAGGTGGGGAGGGTTGGAGGATTGGCTGGAGGAATGTCGGTTGTTGGTTGTTGTTGGGGGGTGGCTGGTTGTCTACTTCTTGATGTCGGCGTCGGGGGTGTCGTCCTCCTTGTTCTCGGTGCTGCTGCTGCTGCCGCTGTCGTTGGACGAGGCCTTCTGCTTGTAGGCCGACTCGAAGGCCTTGAGGGACTCGCGCTGGAGCGAATCGGCGCCGGACTTGATGGCCTGGTGGTCGTCGGCCGACTCCAAGGTCTTCCTGAGCTCGGTGATCTGCTCGCGCAGACGCTCGGCCTCGGTCTGGTCGACGTGCTCCTTGAACTCGTTGAGGTTCTTCTCGATGTCGTAGATGACGGACTCGGCGTGGTTGCGGGCCTCGGTCTGGTCCTTGCGCTTGCGGTCCTCCTCCTCGTGGGTCTCGGCGTCCTTGACCATGCGGTCGATCTCCGACTCAGAGAGACCGCCGGAGGACTGGATGCGGATGGCCTGCTCCTTGCCGGTGGCCTTGTCGCGGGCGGAGACGTTGACGATGCCGTTGGCGTCGATGTCGAAGGTGACCTCGACCTGGGGCACGCCCTTGGGGGCGGGCGGGATGCCGGAGAGGATGAAGGAGCCAAGGGTCTTGTTGTCGTTGGCCATGTGGCGCTCTCCCTGGAGGACCTTGATCTCGACCTCGGTCTGGCCGTCGGCGGCGGTGGAGAAGACCTGGGACTTCTTGGTGGGGATGGTGGTGTTCCTGGTGATGAGCTTGGTGCACACGCCACCGAGAGTCTCAATGCCGAGCGAGAGAGGCGTCACGTCGAGCAGCAGGAGCTGCTTGACGTCACCCTTGAGCACGCCAGCCTGGATGGCGGCACCGACGGCGACGGCCTCATCGGGGTTGACACCCTTGCTGGGCTGCTTGCCGTAGAACTGCTTGACGACCTCCTGGACCTTGGGCATACGGGTCATGCCGCCGACGAGCAGGACGTTGTTGATGTCGGACTTGTCGAGGCCGGCATCCTTGAGGCAGGACTTGCAGGGATCGATGGTGCGCTGGACGAGGGGATCGACGAGCGACTCGAACTGGGCGCGGGTGAGCTTGATGTGGAGGTGCTTGGGACCCTCAGCGGTGGCAGTGATGAAGGGCAAGTTGATCTCGGTCGACACGGTGGAAGAGAGCTCGCACTTGGCCTTCTCGGCGGCCTCCTTCAGCCTCTGGAGAGCGAGCTTGTCCTTGGAGAGATCGATGCCCTCGGCCTTCTTGAACTCGCCCACGAGGTGCTGCATGAGAGTGTTATCGAAATCCTCACCGCCGAGGAAAGTATCACTGCAAGACGAACAAAAAAGAAGCGCGATTAGGGAATGAAATTGAGATGCGGTGTCACACAAACGAATTCCGCAGATCATTAGCGAGAAAGAGGGCAATAGAGAAGAGGAAAGCGCGTACCCGTTGGTGGCCTTCACCTCGAAGACACCCTCCTTGGAGATTTCGAGAATGGAGATATCGAAGGTACCACCACCGAGATCGTAGACGGCGACGGTCTCGCCACCCTTGTTGGTAAGACCGTAGGCGAGGGCGGCGGCAGTGGGCTCGTTGATGATACGCTCAACCTGGAGACCGGCGATCTTGCCGGCGTCCTTGGTGGCCTGACGCTGAGAATCGTTGAAGTAGGCGGGCACGGTGATGACGGCCTTCTTGACCTGGGTGCCGAGGTAGCCCTCCGCGGTCTCCTTCATCTTGGTGAGGGTGAAGGCGCTGATCTCGCTGGGCGAGTACTTCTTGCCCCAGCTGTCCTCGAGCCAGGCATCGCCGTTCGAGTGACGGACAATCTTGTAGGGCACCATCTTGAGATCCTTCTGGGTCATCGGGTCGTTGAAATCGCGGCCGATGAGACGCTTGACGGCGAAGAAGGTGTTGGTGGGGTTGGTCACGGCCTGACGCTTGGCAGTGGCGCCGACCAGACGGTTGGTGCCGTGGTCGTCCTTGACGAAGGCCACCACCGAGGGAGTGGTGCGCTCACCCTCCGAGTTCTCGATCACGCGAGGCGTAGAGCCCTCCATGATGGCCACGCACGAGTTGGTGGTACCGAGATCGATACCGATGATGTGATCACCGCTCTTGGCACTGTTAAAGTGGGGAGGATCACGTTAGCAATCTGCTCGAGAGAGGAGTGTAGCGCGCCGGCATCTTGATAAAGCAGCGATTCAGTGGTAAAGATGAAAAATTTGTGGATGACGATGCGTACGAGTAGAGCCTGGCAGCGGCAGGGGCGTTCCATGAGCTCCTCAGGAAGGAGGCAGCAGAGACCGGGGCACGACGAGTGGCAGCAACGCGGCGGAGCATCGTGATGCTTGTGTTGTGTAGTGAGAGGGTTGAGATCTAAAGATTCGTGCCGGACCCGGAAGAGCGCAAATAACTGCTGGAGGCTCCGCTTTTCCAGGTATGTCAAGCTCCTCGGATATTTCCGTCCACACCCCGCCGTTCCGCGCGAGCGAAATAAAAGCGAAATCTTACGAATAAACGGTCATCCGTTCGCCATGGCGTTTGTTTTTTATTTTTTAATGCAAAATATTACTACTGATAAATGCACGCTCTTATAGTCCATCATTTCAAATAAAACGATTATCTGTGTTCCCTACACCACCAGGCTGATTATTTTTGGTTTATTTGTTTGGGCAAGAGGACGGGGGCAATCAGGGCCGTGTCCTGTACTCCTGCGGGGGAGGAAGAGGATTCTCGGGGTGGCGGAGAGCCATGCGCAGCTGGCGCGGGTGGTAGTAGACCTCCTGCACGCTGCCGCCGTTCTTCTCGATAGCCTCACGAGCCGCCTGGGAGACCTTCGACACCTGAAGTCGAATTCAACAGTAAGCCACCATGACACGCCATTCGCAAGGCGCACATCCACACAACGATGGCGGCCGCTGGCACTCAAGGGATGACGAAGTGAGGTACCTCGAGGTCCAGCTTGGCCGCAAAGAATTCGGATCCGCCAGCGAGCAACTTGATGCCCTTCTCGTAGGACTTGGTGAGCTTGGAGGAAAGGCCCGACTGCTGGAGGGTGGCCATCGTGATCTTGCCCTCGGGGCTCAGGCGGCCAGCATCGATCCACTGCTGCAGCTGGCCCAGGTTGATACCCACGAACTCGGAGCGGAACCTGCCGACGCGTAGAAAGCCAGCGAGGTGAGCGTCTTGGCTTCGACACGAAGACCAAGTGTGCATCGTTCGAGAGAACGAGGGACACAACAGCGCGCGCTGGGGGAGATGAACGAGGAGGTGTACATGGCGTTGGTGAAGCCGTGCTTACGAACACGCTTGTAGAGCGGCGTCTGACCACCCTCGAAGCCTGGGCTCACCTTGCCACGACCGCGGGCCTTCTGACCCTTTGTGCCCCGACCACACTGCTTGCCCTTGCTCGAACCCGTACCTCGACCAACCTTGCGTGCCTGCACATCAATCCATTGACGTCAGTTGCGCTGCTGGCGGCAAATCTTGGGCGAAGCTGACAAAATCGTTCGACTGACAAATTGGCGAAGGGATTCAGAGGCATCCTGGGGGGGGGGGGTGACGGCACCTTCTTGTGGGCACCAGGATTGTCGGCAATTTTGTTGAGTGCGATGGAGAATGGATCAAAGGGCTCGAGCTCGCGCTGAGCCTCGAGCTCCAACTTACGGGTGAGATAGGGCAGACCGCCGCCCAGATACGACGTAGGGCTGCTGCTCCTCACGCCCTTTCGCGCCCGCGTGGCGTAGGCGCGGGCCATCGATGTCGAATTGCAGCTGGCGAGCGCGGCAGCCCATGCGGAAGAAGATGGCCGCAGAGGCGAGGCAGCAGCCAAATTGAACGTAGAGCGGAGGTTCATCACACCGCCGGAGCAGCTGAATGGGGTCGAGAATCGCCTCATCTTCCGGCCTCCAAGACAATCTTTCGATAATTCGATAATTCGATATTTGATTTTTCGTTTTACGCTTTGTTTATTTTTATTTTCTTTGTCCGCCATGACCGGCGTCGAACCCGAGCCCAGCCGAAAGCCCCACCGCAGAGCACCGAATTTTCAAGAGTCAAGCCACACTGCACCCCGTTCCAGTGCTTCGATGACCGTGAACTGGGCCGGCTTCCACGAACTTGCACAAGGGCCTAATATGGTGCGCATGGTATCCCCCCACTTTCCCCGTCTCTCTCTGGCGCGTGTTGCTCACACACGCACGATTGCCTGATTCACGGGTGAGGACAGGCTCACAACTCCACACCGACACCACTACTATCGACTCCGTGATGGCCGCGCGTGCACTGGCCTCGGTCATGCTGGGCGGTGGCATGAAGCTGGGCCGGAAGGACAAGACCAAGTCGAAAGAGGCCAAGGCCAAGGCCAAGGAGACCAAGGACAAGGTGACCAAGGGCGGCAAGGCCAAGGAGGCCGAACAGCAGCAGCTGCAGCACGACGCGTCGTGTCCGCTCCATGTGCCCGTCTCCCGGCCGCAAGGCCTACGCGGCTCGCTCACCCCTCTGCTGGGCCGCCGAAGAAAGAAGAACGTCGTGATCCATCGGCCTGGGGTCGAGGAATGCACCTGCAGTCATCGCCCCGCGGGAGATCAGCTCCTGCGTCCCACCCCAGTACGACCGCAGCCTCTATCAAGCGGTCGAGCCAGCAGCGCCACCAGCTGCAGCAGCGAGACTGGAGGTACTGATGACAACGATGACGACGAAGATGGCAGTGACGATGAGGGGCAGCGACGAGTGGGAGGCACGATGGGACAGCGGTATCCGCCCGGCTTCGACGCCCGCTTGCGGGCCGCCACCCCGCCACCTGCTCCTTCGGGCTCTCAAATTGTTCGAAGCGATGTGGCCACTTCTTCCGACAGCTACGAGGAGAGCGAAGATAGCGAAGAAAGCGAAAGCGAAAGCGAAGAAAGCGACGAGGAAAGCGACGAACACAGACGAGGAAGGAGGCGAGGGGAGTGGGCTGAGGGCAGTACCGAAGAGGAAGACGAAGAGGAAGACCGGTACTACATCCGCACTGAGGGCAACCGGTACCTGCCCTCTCGGTTGGGCAAGGGCCTGGAGGTCGAAGAAGAGGAGAGGGAGCACGACGACGACGACGACGACGACGACGAAGATGACGAGGAAGGAGAAGAAGAGTACTCCGACGCCCATGAGAAGCCCACGGCCGCCATTGTTCGGCATCTCCTGGGTGCGCTTTACCTCTCAACCAATCACAAGCCATTTGGGTTTTATTTGACCAATGGCCGTGCAGACCAAGTGCTGCGAGACGAAAAGCCGGTGGGGGCGTTGGTCGCCATGTTGCGTGTGTACGCCAAAGACCCCGAAGTCCAGGCCGACGTCTGCCTCGCCCTCGCCCAGCTCGTGCCTCACCGTACCGACCGCTCTCTCCAGGCCCGCTCTCTCTTTTGATTGATTGCTCACCCCTCAGCCCACCTTTCAAGGCAAGCACACGGTCAAGATGGTCGAGGAGGGCGGGATCGGGTGCGTAGCCAACACCATGCGCAACCACCGGCTCGACCCGCACGTACAGGAGCGCGCCAGTCTTGTCCTCCACAACCTCGCCGCCAACCGTGCGCATTCCCCCCCCCTCTCTGTGATCGAGTTCGTCCTAACCGTGAGGGAATGGACTGACCGTGAGGGCCGTGAGCAGCCGTGTACAGGGCGGCGGTTGTGGAAGAGGGCGGGATACGGGGTCTGGTGGCCGCCATGCGGACCTTCCCCGACCGGGCCAACCTCATCCTCCACGCCTGCTCTTGTCTCCTCAACCTCGCCCTGGCCAATGGTATGTGACACGAATCTCTTTTACAAGTTTCGGCCGAAGCTGTGGAGCTCTCAGACCTGATTGGGTGTTTTGCCAATCGTTGTGGCAGATGTGAACCGGGTGGCCATCATCGAGAAGGGCGGCATACCGTGTCTGCTCAAGGCCATGCGCAAGCACCCCGACGACGCCCTGCTCCTGGAGAAGGTGTGCGCCACCCTGCGCAACCTCTCGGCCCACGGTGCGCCGCACACTCCACTCTTCGTCATCACTTGTGAAGACTTCCTAACGAAGGTTGCCACAGAGGTGGGCCGGCAGCGCATTCGGGAGGAGACGGGCATCGAACACGTGCTGGACGCGATGAGGTCGCTCCTCAAGTCGGCCCCGTTCCAGATCCAGGCCACCGCCGTCCTGTGGAACCTGGCGCTCGACTGTACGACTTCTCTCATGATTGTGAGACCTGCAAAGGTGTGGCGCTGCGCTGACGCCGGGAGGACAGACGCGAACCGGATCGTGATCGGGCGCAACGGCGGAATTGAGACCCTGCTACGGACGCTCGAGGCCCATCCCTACAACCCCGAGCTGTGCCACATCGCCTTCGGCGCCCTCTCCAACATCGCCATCAACAGTGCGCACCACCACCACCGACCCTTCGCTTGAATCCAACTAAACTAACCAATGTGAGCAATGGCAGACGCCAACAAGAACCGGGTGATCAAGGCGGGCGGGGTGGAGGTGGTGCTCAACGGCCTCCGCAAGCACGGCAACCGGGCCGATGTCACCGAACGCGCCTGCGCGCTCATCCAAAACATTGCGGTCTTCGGTACGCCCCTTTGCACTACTCAGCCCATTCACTCCCCCCCCCACTGTCTAATCACCGCCCCATCGTGCAGCGCGTGGACGCGTGAAGCTGGTGAAGCAGGGCGGGAGCACCTGCCTGATCGTCGCCATGCGCAGCCACCCCACCCACGTCGGTACGCCCCCGCCTCACAAACAGCATCGTTTATTTTCAATCACTGATGGCCGTCTTCACAGGAATCCTCCAGCGAGCCACTGGCGCCCTCTGGAATCTGGCCTTGGACAGTACAGCCTCCCCAGCCCCCACCCGCCAAGGCTCTGGCCTGACAGTGTCGTGTCGTGTCGTGTCGTGTCGTGTCGTGTCGTGTCGTGTGCGTTGCGTTGTGGTGGTGCAGGTGCAAACAGGAGTGTGATCGTCAAGGGCGGGGGCCGGGAGTGCGTGGAGGCGGCGGCTCAGTTGCCCGAGGTGGAGACGATCGCGCGGAAGACGCTCAAGATGCTGGACGGGGAGATGATGGCGCTCATGGTCGACGCCGCGCTCCCCAAGGGCCTCAAGAAGCTGGCCCACATCGACCCGCTGGGCCTGTCGTCCAACGGCAACAAGACCCGGCAGAAGAAGAAGAACACCGTGACCGCCGACGATCACAAGGAGAAGAGGCCCGAGGCAGCGACCGTGATTGAAGGGCAGGAGGAGGGCGAAAGCGGGGAGGCCTACAGTGATGACCACTACGATCAGGGAAGCGGGGATCGTGGCGAAAGCGAGGAAGACGACGACGAAGATGACGAGGAAAGCAGTGACGAGTGAATGGGTGGTGGTACCAAAAGAATGCGGAAAAAAACATAAAAGAAAAGAATTGAGAAAAACAAGTACAGGCTGGTGATGATGTAGCGGTTGAAGAAGGGGGCAGAGGAAGAAGTAGAGAGAGAGGGTGCACAACGCGTGCGGGTGTGTGCGTGCGTGCGAGGCTCTCTAGAGGAGGACGTAGCCGTTGCTGGGCTTGCCGTGTAGCTGTCTCTTGGAGTAGTAGCCCTCGAGCACCTTGTCCTTGGGCAGCTTGTGGAGCTCGCCCGTGGCCGGGTCGAGCTGGTTGACGTAGAGGAACTGGGGCTTCTCGCGCAGGAAGTCGGGCAAGCTCTTGTTGGACGATATGTCCTCGGGCTTGACGAGGTAGTGCTTCACCCGCTCGTAGGGGTCGTCGTCCACGTAGGCCACCGCGAAGAGGCCCGGGTGGTTCTCGCTGAAGCGGATCACGAACGTGCCGATCTCCTCGTTCTTCAGGATCTCCGTGCAGGCGTTCTTCGTGATGAAGCCGTAGATCAACCTGCACGACACGACACACGACACACGCAATACACGACGATTAGTGGTCTGGCGCGTGTAGGAAGAAGAAGAGGAAGAAGAAGAGTGTGCGTGCGTACCCGACAAACCACATGTTGGCGATGTGCCGCTTGAACCGAAGCGTCTGCACGACCTGGCCGAACCACGACCAGAACCGACCCGCTTGCTGCTGTGTGACATTGAGCTGACCGCCTGTGTAGCCGCACAACCAAGCGACGGCGACGATGAAGATGATGGCGATGAGTACATGAGAAGAGGAAGAGCACGGTGGGGGCGGCGATGGCGGTGATGATTGCGCACCAAAGAATTTGTAGTGGATGTACTGGAACTCGCCGTGGTTGAGTCGCCGCTGGGGTCGCCCCGGGTCCTGTCTGGTGGCCTTGAGGAAATGGGTGTGCGTCACGTTGGCCAGGTGCTGCCACGGAATCTCGGTCTGGTATGATAGAACACGCACCACGTTAGTTGTGCGTGTCGTGTCGTGTCGTGTCGTGTCGCTTACCTGGCCTCCAAAGGCTTCGAAGAGGAGCAGCTTGCCGGCGGCGTCGCACCACTGGCTCTCGTTGGTGATGACGATGATCGGGCTCGAGCCGGCGCTCTCGATCGTGTGCGTGCCGCCGTTCTGGAGCGTGACCTGCACGGCGAACTTGAGGTAGACCATCGACATGCGCGTCGAGACGTTGAGCTTGATGTTGTGGAACGTGAGGACGCGCTTCATCGAGTCCATGGCCTGCACGTCGTTCTCGATCGGCTTCTTGTTCTTCCAGTTCTTCTCCTCGGCCACCAGGATGGCCTTGACCTTGCTGATGTTCTGAATGTTCACGTTCGAGCCCGACAGCAGCGCCAGCACGTAGTTGTCCTCCAGCGTCTTGCCCTTGAACAGCACTTGTGGCGTCGGCTGGTCCGTCAACATGAGCGCCGCGATACTGGTGTGCACGCCCGCAACGATTAGTCAACCGAGCGCGTGTGTCGTGTCGTGTCGTGCGGTGCTGCGTGTGTCGTGTCGTGTGCCGTGTGCGATGAGAGTGAAAGTGAGGGTGCTGATGATGGTGGTAGTACCAGGGAGGTGAGTGGGGGTTGAGCACGAGCTGCAGCTCCTGGCGGAAGAGTTCGATCTTCTGCTGCTGGATCTTGAGCCGCTGGAGGAGCATGCGCAGCTGGTGGAGCGCGGGCGGATCGAGGATGACCGAGCGGTGCAGGCCCTGGAGCTCCTTGAGCTCGAGCTCGATCTGCTGGTTGAGCTTCCACTGCTGCTCCTGGAGCTGCCGCACGCCCTCCTTCTGCGGCTGCAGCACGAGCTGCTGCTGTATCTGTCGGATCTGCTCGATGTGCTGGTCCTGCGTGGCGAAGAGCTGCTGGACCTGGTCGATCACCATGCGGGCCTTGGCCTGGTCCTGCGAGATGGCGGGGAGCGGGACATGGGCGGCGGCGGGGCGGGCCTGCTGTCGGGGCTCGGCGGCGGCCTGCTGGTGGTGCTGGTGCTGTTGGCCTTGTTGTTGGAAGTGGGCCGGATCGACGGTGCGGGCGACGGCGTCTTCATCTTTAACCTGGACGGCGGGGGCCATGGCGCCATGCGCTGCCTCGGGCAGCACGAAGCCTCCAGGATTGGTGGAGCCGAGCATTCCATCGTCATCATCATCCAGGTAGTACTCGCTGGTATCGAAGGCTGGTTGCCTGTTGGTTTATTAATTGTTATAATAATCTAAATTAAGATCTTGATAGGGGCTCACAAGAGCTCAAGATTTACTCGATTAAATCGAGGGTATTGTTAAATCAACGATTAATCGTTGTGCCCTTTTGTACGTACTCAAGTTGGCTGTAGAGCGTATCGAGCACGTCATCTGTAAGCTCCTTCCAGAACTCATTCCCAAACTCGGGGTTCATCTCATCGAGGTCCGTCTCCTCCATGTTTAATCTGGCCACAGTTGAACTATAGCCACAAACGTGCGCAGAATGCGGATCGATTGGCACAACAAAATGCGAACCCCCCAAGCTTCGCGCGTGGGAATTTTCCTGGTAATGACCAGACTGACATTCCTGACAAATACCACACATTGCCGCAAGGCACGTGAACAAGATGGTTTACACTGTGGAGATGAAGATGGTGATGGCTACGAGTGCAGCGAAGGCATATGTACAGTGTGCATTGATGCTGCATGTAAATGGGCTGGGGCTGAGCTTGTGGTGTCAGGGTGGCCTTGGTGTCAGTTGTTGAGGACAAGGCACATGGGTGGTGAGGTGATCTGGCCAGCTGATATGGAGAGCAAGATGGGCAGGCCTGAGGTGCCCATGACATTGCACCACTGGTTGTGCAAGAGTTCACACAGCTGGCCTACCATGTGAAGGACTGCCACATGAGCTCCAGCAGCAGCTTCATTGCTACCCCTGCTTTGCCTGCACAGTCACATGTGACACAACACAACACAACAGGAAGGAGGAGATATCCTTATTGAAGCTGCTGCTGGAGGCCACTGGTTTGCACTTGATCCACTGCTTTGCCCTCTGCTCTGTGTCCTCCTCATCTTCATCTTCATCATCCACCAGATTGATCACTGTCACCATCACCTCAGACCTTGCAGCTTCTACATGTACCCACTTGCTCATAAGCACAGTTTGTGTCATGCATGTATGTCAGTGGGCAGGCAATACCTGGAGGGTCAAGGTGGCACTGAAGCATGTTGAAGAACTTGGCCATAAGGAACTGCACCTCAAGCTTCTTGATGAACTCACCCACAATGTAGGCAGACAGGTTGAAGCATTGGCCAGTGGTGGTTGGACCCACACCCACAGAGTGCTCAATGCCAAATGAGTCCTTCTTATTGGGTATTATTATTTCTTATGCTGCACTGCTTGACCCGTTTGTGACTGGTGTGCCTTGGGCCATAGTGGATGATACTTTGCTCACAGTCCTGAGGCGCGCCCAGTACAGCTCCAATACAATGGTGCCTGCAGCTTTGTTCTTTGTGGCAGTGTCCAGGTTTACCTCACCCTCATCAGCATCATCACCACTGTTGTTGTCATCATGGCTGCCAGGGGCAGCAGTCTTGTGGAACACAAACAGCTGTATGCACATCATTCCCTCCACATCAGTTCCAATCCTCATGCCTGAGATGACTGTGTCTAGAGACTTTGGCAATGAAACTTTGGGAAAAGGTGAAGGGAGATGAGGCTGTATGTCCACTGTTAAAGCTCTGAGAGAGTACATACACAAGTCTGCTTTCTGACCATCTACCATGATGGCTACACTAAGGGGGTACCTGTTGGGAGGGGCGAGCGCAGTGAACTGGACGGAGAAGGGTGTGTCTTCGTTGGGCACCTCCATGTACCACCATCTCGCTGCGATTCCAATGCTCTGGGGTAGAGCGACTATTTTTCGGCCGAATATGTTTTGGCGCCATTTTTATTTTGTCGACATCGAGCGTGACCGACTGCGCGACTCTTAGTAGTAGTCCGGGTCGTAGAAGGGATACTCCATTTCGGCGTGGGGCCGGACGAGGTCTTTCTGCGCGAGGTCGTGCCACAGGTGGCAGGTCAGGGCGCACTTGGCCTTCTCCTGAAGCGAGAGGAAGGAGAACACGTGCGACACCAACTCCACGGGCATCGGGTAGGGGAACACCTACGCCACCACACCACCATACCAAACCTCATCAGTCGCTCACACCGCACGCCACCAGAAGACACGCAGACACGCACACGTCACACACGCGCCACACGACATAGTGACACGCACCTTGACGATGGCTCGCGGGTTGTACAACAGCGCCTGTCTTCTGTCGGCCTGGGCCATGTCGTCTTTGTCCGTCAGCTGGAAGGCCGTGGCGCGCGTGGAGAAAGCCTGCTCATTGGCAACCCCGTGGTCGATTGCCTGGCTCAGATCGTCGATGGCCCGGTCCAGGTTATCCAGGTAAAAGTGGCACAGGCCGCGATTGGCGATCGCCGTGTACTGGGGCACCACTGCTGATTGGTTTGGGATGGTTGCTTGGTCGGTTGCAATTGATGAATACTTAAGGCCATTGTGATTAACTTGGCGTACCAGATTGGGCCAGGCCGGCGGCGGTGGTGAAGAGCACGATGGCCTGCTCGTACTGCGAGTCATGGTACAACGCGAGTCCCTTGCAGTTGTACAGTTCCGCCAGGGTGGGCACGGTGGTCGCAGCCGCCGGCAGCACCTTCTTCTTACCTCTCGATTGGCACTTGAGATGCGACTCGTTGAACGCTGCGGTACATTTCTGATGCACGCTCGCCTTCGTGAAGCCAGATACGTTAGTTGAGAGCACCACAGACTGACGAACAACACAACACACCACACGGCGCGGAGCAGAAACGACCAGCGGTGATGAATGTACCTTGCAGCGGGAGCAGTGGAGGCCCTGCTTGGTGAGTCCGAGAAGAGGCAGTCGGCACTGTGAGCACAGCGTGGGCACGTGAAAGTCGATCAAGCGCAAACAGTGCGCCTCTATGGTGAACAAGTAGGGTAGCCCACAGGGCGTCAGCCATATTGTCTAGACTGGGACCGGTCCACGTGACGTTGGACGAGTTGGGTACCGGGGCTGGTGCGGCAAAGCCTATGATAGTGCTGGCGGCAATTCGTGTGTATCGTTGACTGGCACTCCGCACACTCGTAGCCTACAAAGACACGGCACACGGCACACGCGACACACACCACACATCACATACGTGAGATGACGGGTGATGCGGGGGAAGATCAGGGGAGGTGGACCTTGATTGCGGAAGCCGACCAGTAACTTGCTGCAGTGGTCGCAGAACGTGGGCTTCCTAAAGGTCTGCACGCCGTACTTATGCCCAACCGTCGCCGCCGGCGAATGATTGCCTCCGTGAGCGCGCTGCAAGGGTTCCTCCTCGCTCGGCTCTTCTTCCTCTTCGGCTTCATCATCCTTGCTGTTGCCTTCTACTTCGTTGTCAGTCTTCGAGGCCAGGAGGGCGTCGATAGCGTGGGCGAAGGCCTCGGCCGCCTCGGCCCAGCGGCCCAGGCGGTCGAGCGCCAGACCCAGCACGTAGAGGGCCTCCACGCTGGCCACACTCCCGCGCCCGCCACTCAGCCCCACCGACTGCTGGGCATCGCGCACCACCTCCTCCATCTCCGCCTGCTCCACCACCTTCCTGGCCTTGTTCTCCTCTTCTTCAAGAAGTGCATCCTCTTCAACTAGTTGACCACCCCCGCCCCCCAAGTAGCGAGAAGCCGCCCCCCTCCTGATCTGGCCACGTAGCGCCCCACGCATTCCACGCATTCCAACGGTGGGCCGCGAGCGGTAGCTGGGTACGGACAGGGCGGCAAAGGTGGTCTGGGCGCGCTGGAGGTAGAGGCGCGGGTTGGCGGGGTCGGCCGCGATGGCGTTGGCGAGCACGTCGGGGTGGAGGAAGTGGTCGAGCTGTTTGCCCGCCTCGTTGGAGGCCAGCCTGCCCGCGGTGTAGGCTGCGCCCGAGGCGGCGGCGACACCGCTCACAGTCTTCTCGGCCGCGTTCACCACGATGGCACCCCCGATGAGGGGAATCGCCAGCCACAAGGGAAGCGGTCCCATGCCTCCGCCACACATGTTGCTGTTTGGTTTGTTTGACCGCCTTTCTTGTTCTGTGAAGAATGGCAGTGGCAACGACAGAGGACTTGAAAGAAAATTTATGTTTCAAATAAGACATTATTTCTTATTTGAAACATAAATTCCGAATTCATATAATTATTGGAAGAAAAAAGCAACTCAAAAAATCGTGGTTTGCCGAAGGATTAGCTAGAGATGGAGAGAAGAGGAGGAGCAGCGTTCTTCGTCCGCGGTGGTGCTGGGGCGCTTGCCTTGTGCACCGAACTGCAACGTAATCCGCCCACGCCTACCCGAGCCACAGACGAGATCCAAGTCGATCTCGCCGTGCTTCTCAATGGCACCACGCCTTGCGATTGCATCTACATCTCCCAGGCTGCTGTTGAGACTCACCACGTATGCCCTCCTCATACGTGCCCCTCTTGCTAGTTTTGAGATTTTGCTGATTATCTATCTTGCTCCCCATTGAGAAGCACAGCTGCCGACAAGACCAGGATGGTACGTGGAGGTGCCCGACGAGGACACGCCCTTCTCTGTCCAGTTCACAGTATTCCCCCCTCCCAACTCACCCCCCCTGTGCGCCAACGTAATGGTAGATGGTCAAAAAGCGGAATCTTGTACGTCCTTTTGCCGCCTCACATGCTTGCCGTTGAGGCCTCATCATCCATTCATTCACCTTTCCCCCCTCCCCCCCAAAGATGCTGCGACAAGGATGCATGAAGTGGCCACCTCGGGCATAAGGATTGGGACCGACGCCGCGGGAAGGAAGCTCATACAGCCGTTCATGTTCTGCAAGGCCAACCGCGAATACAACGACAACCAGAGCGATGACGATGACGGTGAAGGCGAAGACGACACCGCCACGAAGAAGAACAAGGCCGCAGGCACCATCGCGTTGGAGCTGTGCCAGACGCGCCCCGTCCTCTCAGGATCGACCACAAAGCTGATGGCCGGGTACGCGTTCACGCCGCGCAGCGTCGTGCCAGATAAGAAGGAGTCGTTCGGGATTGAGCGCTCCGTGGGCCTGGGTGCGACCACCACCGGCGACCACTTCCGCTTGGCCAACTACACCGCGGGCGAGTTCATCGAGAAGCTCGAGGTGCGGTACCGCACGGCCAAGTTCTTCCACATGCTTCAGTGCCGCATCGACCCCCAAGGTATTGCCCCTCGGCACCACACACCCAACACCACACATGCTGCAATGTGCTTACAACTGCATTGTAGAAGTCAAGCGGGCTGAGGGTCCGGTGGCGGTGATCGATCTGGTGGATGACGATGAAGATGAGGAGGACACGGAGCGGAGGGCAAAGAAGCGGATCAAGCTGGAACTAGCGGCCCCCAGCACGCCAGCGCTCGGGAACGACGCCACCGCCGACACCTTTTTGTGCCGCCTTGCTGCGTACGTACTCCCCACCCTGGCTTTGCCTGCATAGTCGCACACGCACACGCACACCCCAACGCCGTTGCAGGTTGCACATGACTAACACGGCACGACACGCACGACACACATGCAGGAAGGAGGCGATGGAGATGTCTTCGCTCAAGCCGCTGCTGCTGGAGCTCATCCAGCGGAACCTCACCACGGTAGGCCAGCTGCGCGAGCTCTCGCGCGCCCAGTGGCGCGACGTCATGCGCGCCTCGGGCCTGCCCGCCTCGCTCTCCATATCGGCCGGCCAGATCGCCTCGCCGCCCGTGTGCCTCGTCCTCGACGACTGACGCAGCCACGAGGCCACCCCGACACCACAAGCGCAGCTCATCGGCGGCTTGCCAACCACACACTGTACAGAAACTAAATATAAATATAAATAACAAGATACAAGGACAAAGTACGTGTACATGATTTTTTTATATTGATCTCATAATCAGTTTGATGTTAGCGTCGATCCTGGTCATTCGATGGCGATGCAGGCTGCGGGATGGCGCGGTGGTGGCAGGGAGCGGTTGGCCAGCTTCATGGCCGACTTGGCGAGCGAGGCGGGCAGACCGGCCGAACGCACGACCTCGCACCACTGCGGCCGCGTCAGCCGGCGCAGGTGCGCCACCTTCGCCATTCCATGCCTTCGCAATTCCGCCAGCAGGCGACCCAGCGACCCCGGCTCCACGTTCTCCTTCCTGCTTGGCTTCCCCAATCAGTTCACTCAACTCACTCCAGTGCACCGGTGTGTGTGTGTGTATGTGGGTGTGTGTGTGCGTGTGTGTGTGTGTGCGTGCGTGCACGCGCGTGCGTGACTGTCGCACCTGGCCAGACGGCCGACGAAGGCCTTGACGGATGAGTGGCTGTCGAGTGCTGGCTGAGGCTCTCTCTCGGGCTTGATGGCCTGCTTGTTGTCCTCCTGGCACTCTGTGGCCGAACTGGTGGCGTCGATCAGGCTCTGGAGGTTGGCGAAGAACTTGCGCTTGCGGTACCGGAGCCGCACCTGCGCCAGGATGGACCCCGCTGGGCGGTAGGGCGTGGGACCCCACCCGTTGTCCCCTACCGCCGAGCCCAGGGCCACCTCCAGGTCGGCCGCGCCCATGGCCTCCTTCTTATCGCTCGCGCCTGGGATCGTGGGCGCTTCAGCGGGCGCCACCGCGGCTGGCGGCCGGGTGCGGTGGTCGATGACGGCAGGCAGCACGTAGAAGTGGATGGATCCCACCGGTCCCATGATGTCACGCGCGCTGCTCCTGAGTCGGGGGTCATCCACCACTTCGCCCTCCGAGGCCGATTCCTCACCACCACCGCGCGGTGCCTCCATGCGACGCAGTAGGAAGGGCCGCACAATCCCTGAGCCTCCCTCCTGCAACGTGACGCAGCCCTTCACCTCCACCGGCTCTGGCGTGCGAACAATGACTGGTCGTCGCCCACGCATGTCAAGCTTTACGCTGGTGGTTGGGGGGTGAAGGGAAAGGCGAGGGTGGTCAGGGGTCGTACTGCGGCTGGACAGGTGGCCGTCGACGAACACCACGCAACAGAGCGGAAAGTTGCGCGGGCTGGGCGGCTCGACCGACAGTCGAACCGACAGCGGCTGGTCCTCTTCGGTGTCGTCAGGGACTTCCACGTACCAGCCCGATGGCACATGCAGCTGGGCCACAACATGGATGTTCGTAGGAGTTTATATGTTGTCCACGCCATCCCGTGCTATGTTGTATACTGATACGTTATTGGGGGGGGGGAACTACGTGATGTAGGGCCACTGCGGCTTCAGAGATGTAGATGCTGTCGCACGGCGTGTTGTTAACGAGGACGGAGAGCGTCGCCTGAAGTCTCCTGCCGGCTGGGGGCAGGGGCGGGTTCCGCTGCAGCACGTGGGACCTCTCGAGCGCATTGTCGGGGTCAGCGGGCAGGGAGTAGGTGGGTCTCGTCGGCATCTGCTGCATCTCCATGACCACAAGCGTCCAGTGTAGAGTGCTCTCTCTTTCTCGTGCGTTTTTTTTTGTTTGTTGATTGACTTTCCACCGAAACCAAAATTCTTGGACTTTTGTCGATGTGTTCGGCCGAAGATGAAGTTTGACCTTTTTTATTCGTCGATGATGACGAACTCGGTGGGTGGTGGCGGGCTGGCCAGCTTCATGGCCGACCGGGCCAGGGACACGGGCATGCCCGCCGCGTGCATGATCTCCCGCCACTGGGTGCGCGTCAAGCTCTGCAGCTGGTGCGCCGTGTACACCCCGCGGCCAGCCAGCTCGCTCAACAGCGGCTGCAGCGCTGCGGCGGGTATCTCCTCTTTCCTGTTCGTCATCAGGCCACCGTCAGCACACGCACCACCGCACACTTACCACCGCACACGACGCGCGCAAGGGGTAGTGGTACCGGGCGAGCCGGCACACGAAGCTGGTGAATGTGCTGGGCGCGTCCAGTTGTTCGTGTTTGATATGACCGCTGCTTTGTGGCTCCTCTTCCTCACGCGAACCGTCCCGCGCTCCTAGGAGAGGAGAAGGTCAGCGCCAGGTTCTCTATGAAGTGCGCGTGTGCGGCGTGTGCGGTACGGGTTGGAGCTCGCTACCTCGTGACCTGATGTGGCCTCGGATGATGTCGAAGAACCGGCGGGTGCGGTAGTGAAGCTTGAGCTCGACCAGGAGCCGACCGCGCAGGAGGGCGCAGACCACCCACCGGCGGTTGGTCCGATAGGGCGTGCCCACGGTCACCGCGCGATCGACAAAGGCCGACTTCTTCTCCGGGTCCACGCTGTGCTGGACGAACGTGGCCGGGTCCTGGCTGTAGGGGCTGCGGCAGCCCCTCATCTTTCGCGGAGCCGCCTCCCACGCGCGCAGTATGATGGTGCCGACGCTTCCATCGCTGTCGGTGCGGCTGCTGCTACTACTGGCGGTCGTGGTGTCGGACTCAGCCGACGACGGGTCTGCAAACTGGGCCTTCTGCAGCTTGAAGGGCTGGACGTGGGCGTTGAGCGACCCCTGCTGCTCGCACCAGAAGCCGTGGTCCGTCCTCGGCGTCGCGTCCTTCAGTTCCCCTGTGCGTTGTGTCGTGGTGTGTGTCGTGTGTCGTGTGTCGTGTGTCGTGTGTCGTGGTGTGTCGTGAGTGCGCATTCGGCTGGGTGAGTGGGGCGAGGAGGTCGTACAGCGGCAGGCCTGCTGGCCGTCGACGAAGACCTTGCTGACGGCGGGGTAGTTGGGCAAGCTGAAGGCATGGCGCACCGAGAACTCAACGTCCTCCTCGTCTGGCACTTCTACATACCATCCGGCGGGGGTGGGCAGCTGCATCAATCAGATGCAGATCTCATCAATCCTACAAATCAATCAGTTGCCATGCGTCGACGGCTGCGCGGGAGATGTAGATGCAGTCGCACATCCTGCCGTTGATTAACACCTCAAGGGTCGCTTGTGCTTCCTCTCCCAGGCCATCGACAGCAAGCGAGGGAAGTGGAGGGTTTCGGTGGGGCACCGTGGCCCTCGTTAGCTCGTTGTCCTCCCCGTCGTGCACCATAAACGCCACCCCTTTGTTGGCATGCACAATCTCTTCCATCTCCCTCTCCCGCTCTATTGATTACAGAAAAATAAATAATATTGTTGCTTTTCGTGTAGAGCCTCCTCGAGATGTTGTGTTGTTTGATTTGTTTGTGTTAGACCTCGAGGCCCTGTTCAACAAGCAGCTCCTCCAGCCGCTTGGGCGAGATGTTGATGTTGCCGATGTGCTGGAACAGCGCCGTCTCGTCCATGTCCTGCCCACGCCAAGACAAGAAGAGCACAACGTCAGAGATAAAGAGGGGCCAAGGTAGTTGTAGTTGTAGTTTCGTACCTGCGGCAGGTGGGTGAGGAGCTGCAGGCACTCGTCAAAGGTGCCGTTCTCGAGCTGAGGGGCAAGATAGGAGAGGACCCCAGCGATCGTGGAGTAGAGGAAGATGTCGCCGCGCAGGAAGTAGTTGTCCCACACTCGCGTCGCAATGTCCAGCGGCAGTGCCTAACGAAGAGCAACACACACGACACACGACACACGACACACAACATGGCACGCGACACACACGACAGAGCGAGGATTAGTGACAGCTAAGAAACAGTAAGTGGTGGCGGAGGTGTTCGTCAAACAACATACTTTACAGAAGAGGGTGAGGATCCAGTCCATTATGTACAGATCGGTGGAGATGTCCAGGCTGCGGAGGTGGTTGTGAACTCGCGGAATGTGGTCGGCCATGATCGCGTCCAGCACGCGCACGTACTTGCTGATGTGCGTCATATCCATCCGATAGAAGCACACCTGCGCGCCATGTGTGTGTCGTGTGTGTGTGTGTGTGTGTGTGTGTGTGTGTGTGTGTGTGTGTGTGTGTGTGTGTGTGTGTGTGTGTGTGGTTCGTCAGGACTCAGTGATGGCTTGAATGAGAGCAAGACGTGTACCAGTATAGGAGAGTTGAGCAGGTTGGCGAGGCAGCAGAAGGCCGGAAAGGTGTCCATGTAGAGGAGCATCACCGCGGCCAGGTAGGACATGCCCTGCACGTAGCCGATGTCGGGCCGGTAGCACACGTAGGCCTCCAGCACCTGGCCCAGCGGGCCGTGCGAGGGACCGCCGACTTGGAAGAAGCTGAGGCAGGGGAAGGTGCGGGGCAGGTCGAGCGGGATGAGGCTCACGGTGTTCTCCTTGCCTATCACCCAAATGCTGTCGTCTTCCTGATCGCAATCTGTAGGTGTCATCGACGTTGTGTGTGTCGTGTTGTGTGTGTGTGTGTGTGTGCGTGTGTTGTGTGCGTGTGTGTTAGACACAAGAAAGATAAATCGTCGATCGGCCGATCGGCCGATCGTACCACAACAAACGCACCTGCGTCTGTTTGTGCCCCCGGGCCTTCGAGCTCGCTACTCGGCGTCGGCTCGTCGCCAGCGCCGCTTTCACACGATTCGTCCTCCTCTCCCTCCTCGTCTTCGTTCCCCTCCTTGCCCTGGCCCTTGACCACGGTGTCGCCTTTTGGGTGGATTGAGGGAAGGGGGGGGGTAAACACAAACAACCGCCTCACATGTGAGCTGCTGCGCCCACAAGCGCGCTCTCGGGGGGGGGGGAGTCCACGGCGGTGTACCGTATTTCTGTTTGAAGGCCTTGAGGAAGGCCTCGTCCTGCTCCTTTCGCTTTCGCTTCTCCTCCTCCTTGGCTCGCTGGCTCTTGGTCTCCAAAATCTGAAACAGCTCTGTGCGAGGCGTGTGCGTGTGCGTCTCAGGTGGTCAGATGAGGCCAGGCAAGAGGAAACACTAATAATAATAACAATAACAATAATAATGCGATCGTAAAAAGGCGAGGACTTGCCTGCGGTGATCTGGAGGTTGTTGGACAGTTCAAGCATCCACACTTGGCCGCGCACGGATGGAGGAACGCCCTGCCACACCAAATCCGATATCCGCCTCGTCCCCTTTCTGATTGAGGTCACGCACACGACACTTGTTAGCATTTTGCTCTTCACACACACACACGCACGCACGCACACACACACACACACACACACACACACACACACACACACACACACACACTACAC